>NW_026782687.1:0-271351 GCF_031769215.1 Ylistrum balloti | reverse complement strand
ATCAACTGTCAATATCTGATGGAATTATCTTCAAAGGAATGAGGATTGTTATTCCACCTAGTTTGCGTTCGTACATGCTCGATCTAATTCACGAATCGCATCTTGGGATCGTTAAGTGTAAACAGCGTGCAAGAGAAGTCATGTACTGGCCGGGTATGAGTGCTGAAATCGAGGTGATGATTCAGAACTGTGGAAAGTGTGCTGAGATTCAAAATAAACAACCCGCAGAACCTCTGAGACCGTCCGTTACACCTGATCTACCATACAGTGAAGTTGGGAGTGATTTATTCCACTTTGAAGGAAAGAACTATATCATTCTAGTGGATTATTATTCAAAGTACGTCGACGTCGAGGAATTACCCGACGCGACTGCCTCTGCTACAATTCGTGCTATGAAACGAGTGTTTGCGTGCCACGGTATCCCGAAATTACTTCGTTCAGACAACGGCCCAAACTTCACATCAGCTGACTTCAAAACATTCTGTGCTGACTATGGAATCGAACACATAACATCCAGTCCCCATTTTCAGAGTTCAAATGGTGAGGTTGAACGTGCTATACAGACAGTGAAGCGCATCTGGCGTAAAGCTGATGATCGTTATCTAGCGCTTCTGGACTATAGAACCACACCACTTAATGGAATAAATCTATCACCGTCACAGATACTCATGGGCAGGAGACCGAGAAATAAATTACCTGCTAAACGCGAGATCCTTGAACCGTCTATGAACAATCGCCGCGAAATAAAACGTCACTTCACGGAAGCGAAACAAAAGCAAAAACTTTATTATAATTTGCACAACAAAGTCAAAGAGTTGTCTCCCTTGGTAAAACAAGAACAAGTGCGAATGGCTCCGTTACCTGGAACAAAACTATGGAAGCCTGCAACTGTTATAGAACATTCTGTGCGTCCGAGATCATACATAGTGAAATCTAATGATCAACTGTACCGTAGAAATCGTAAACACTTGAGACGGTCTACCGATCATGCAAATGAGTCGCTACGATACAACATTACCGAGGAAAATGATCATGACTTTATGAACTTGGACACTTCCACTCAAAGCAAACAATCAAACTTGCCACCCTCCGAACTGACTGTCGCTTCGCCGCAAAAACATTCTGTTATACCTAAAAGCGAACCGAGTGTAGTCGATATACCTGTCACGAGGTCAGGAAGAAGGATCAAACCGCCTGTGAAATTGGACTTGTGATGTGTTAACAATTCCCTGTGGAATTAACCATTCTATGAACTGTTAAAGTTTCTATTGTGAAATTTATTTTGTATCCAGTTACAGCGCGAGGACAGTGCTAATGATAATTTTGAAAGTGTTGTTTCTTTCTGTTCGTATTAATTCTAATAACAAGACTGTACTAAAGAAGGACTGAAAAAAAAAAAAGAAACTTCAAAGTTTTTATTTCAAGTTTCAGCAACAATATCCTTTAAATCTTCTTTGATTAAGCAAAGGGAGATGTAATGTAATTTACCACATACGTGTACATATGCTGAGTTTTGACGTCAGAAGGCCATGTGATACAGAGCACATGGACCACAGTAAATTTATGATAATAAAAAACCTTGTACTATCGAACACCGCGTAATGGAAAACAGTTTTTTTCACTACATCATAGTCAGTATGATGCAACCGATATTAAATGGTAAAATTGATATATTTATGTGTAATAACATGATACCTGACTCCTTTACATCTAAACAGTATGACGTCACAAAGATGTAATTAATTAGAAATATCGATAGCATTCACTAACTCAATCAATAAGGATATGCATTATGATTTAAGAATTTACTGGTTTAATCAAATCCACAACAGAAATGTATTTCTGTTTTTTTTTTTTTTTTTTTTGTTATTTGAATTTAGGGTGTTCGTTACTTGTTTTGTATGTATACCTGCTAGCCTCGTTGTTGTTGGTATTTGTGTTCCTTTGAGAACGCAATACTAACCTTCGAGAACAATTTTAACCGTGTAAATTTTTCTTCTGATAAAACTCTGCCCTCGTTTAATCGACGTCGAGTTAAAATGACGATTATTTTAACATGTCAGTATTGTAGTGTAGCTTTATATTGTTTATGAATGCCGCTGTATCTTTGTATCTACAATTGCAGGAACTAGTCTTGAAAATTAACATTAACAATGCTACAGTTACGTTATACAAACACCAACCACTTGGTTTCAAAATTTTAATGCCAATCAGGACTTTAGTTGTACCAAGTAGCGATTACCTTCTAGCTCTAACAGCCTTATATCATATGTTCTCGGGCCTTGTGGTGACAGGCAATGGGGATGGGGTGTTAGGGTGGGGATAGGGGTGTTTGGGTGGGGTTAGGGGTGTTAGGGTGGGGGGTGTTAGGTTGGGGGTGGAGGTGTTATGGTGGGGGTGGGGTATTAGAGTGGGGTAGGGGTGTTTTGGCGAGGGTAGGGGTGTTAGGATGGGGTGGAGATGTTAGGGTGGGGGTGGGGTATTATGGTGGGGGTGGGGGTGTTATGGGGGGGATGGAGGTGTTAGGGTGGGGGTGGGGTATAAGGGTGGGGCGGGGGTGTTAGGTGGGGGTGGGTTATTAGGGTGGGGAGGGGGTGTTTGGGAAGGGGTAGGGGTGTTTTGGTGGGGATAGGTGTGTTAGGGTGGGGGTGAAGGTGTTAGGGTTGGGGGTGGGGTATTAGGATGGCGGTGGGGTTTTAGGTTGGGGTGGGAATGTTAGGTTTGGGGTGGAGGTGTTAGAGGGGTATTAGGGTGGGGGTGGGGGTGTTAGGTTGGGGATGGGGTAGTAGTTTCGCTTGTTTTGGCTTTTATAGAATACTTTAGGACACTCTTCACCCTCGGTCATGGAAGGAATTATATTGTCTCTACCACTTGAACACTGGGACAGCCATTCTTGTCTCGTGTTTGATCCTTGATATTCATTATGGACTTGCAGAATCAAGAGAAGCATAGCAACATTGCAAAAATAAGAAATTTGATAATGTATGCAGTTTTTCTGCTATTCGCGGTGTTTTTCATGTATTATGGTGTTTTTAAAGCGTTTAAAACAAATTATTCACATCCATATGACAGTATCGATATCTACCATATAAAAAACTTACAAGATATTTACACTTCCGTACTACATGAAAGAGTTTTAAGTACATGTTGGTAAAACCGGCAGGATACTGGAGGTCAGGATTGCTGTTGACAGGTGAGCTTTGGTCCACTTTTGTCTATCTGAATAGGTCAACTAGACCGTAAGTACTTCCATGTAAACAGTTTTACATAGTGTACCCAATGACCCTTGTGATAATGTAAACAACAGTGTTAGACACTTCCCTGTAGCATCTGGTTACTGAAATTCCTTTATAATTATAAAATGACAGCATTTTTCCTTATATGGCTTGTTAAGGATATACTCAGGTCAAATGACAATTTATCCTTTAACAACAAAAGTTTGTTTCAAAGTAATACAGTTTTCACTGAAATTATCGTTTATTATTCTCTGTGTGTACAATAGTTTAAGTGTATGTTTGAAATAGGCGAGTTGTTTTCAAGATTACTCCAGCCTTAACAAAAAGATAGATTTACAGAGAAAATAGGGAAAAATCACCATGTCTTTTGGCACACATATTAGGAAATAATTCATCTTGTCTCTAGGCGCAGAGAAAATAGGAAATATTTTACCATGTCTCTGGGCATAGAGAACAGACATTTAGAGCAAATCTTACCCTAATTCCAGGTATACATTATATTCTAAAACAAATAATCTTGTTTCTGTATAATTTCAAATATGAAAAGGTTCACTTCGTCTCTAGATATAGAGAATTCTCCCTGTCTCCAGCTGTGGAGCGAACTTTGTATAGTTTGCCTATTTTCTAAAAAAAAATCACCTTGTCTTTCGGCACAGAGAAAATTGGAACAAATTCGCCTTGTCTCTAGGCACAGAGAAAATAGGAACTAATTCACCTTGTCTCCAGGTACAGAGAAAATAGGAACTAATTCGCCTTGTTTCAAGGCACAGAAAAAGCAGCAACTAATTCACCTTACCCTTGGTTAGGGACCTTCTAAACATACCTTGCTTACCTGTAGAGCACATGACAGTATGAACTTATTCCACTCCAGAACGAATTTGTTTCCGTCATAGATACCTATCGACATGGCCCCTGTTCTATTAATACAACCCAGAGAACAAACACGTGTACATGTTGTCTGATGGCCGTTGACGTGCTCTAAGATGAAAAGGATAAATAGCATGTCGACAGGTTTGGACTCCGACAAGTGGTAGTCGTCATTCTGCTGGTACATCTTTGTGGAATGTATCCCCCAGTCTATCTATAGATTGTTATGATTGAACACTGCAGCTAGAATGGAACCTGAAAAGATATTGCAATTTAGGGTTTTTTCGTTTATCCTAATTACTATTATTTTAGAAAAGTATACCTACATAAACATTTAAAAAATACGATCCCTTTTGTAATGAAAATATTTCAATAGAATAATGTCGCTTTTACCTATGTTGAATGAAAAGCTTAGTAGCTATTCTTAAAGCGTCTAGAAAGGTCTAAGCACACCTTGGCTGTGACGAATGATGACATATCTCTTGCAATGCCGATCTTGATTGTTGGTTGATTGATGTTCGTTAAGATGAGTTATGGATTCATTTCACAATATATATCTATATTTCTTGATTCTTGTTTTAGGACAAACTTTATTTTGTTTCTAGGCAACCTGTTTTTTCAACAATTCAAAAAAATATCTAACAGTGAAATATCCAGATGTTTTAGATGAGGTTTGGTAAACAACTAATGATAATGTTAGTAACTTGTTATTCTCATGAAATTATGATATTGTTATCAAGATAGTTCATACTTGATAAAAATTACGCGAACAAAAGAAAAAAAATAAGACATGATCTCACCATATTCCCGACGTATCAAGGTATTTTCTGTAGAGTAAACCATCTTCAAAACAAATGCAGTTCTTACATCATTTTTGATAGGTAAGAATATTTCACATAGTTCGAGGTGTAAACTTCTTTATCTGAGAATTTTTTTTATACATTTACATGCTTTTAAAAGATTTCTCCCAGCTGTACGTGTGATAATTACCGGACAGGCGCGATGCACAATTATATCTAAGCTATAATTTGGTATCAGATGAACGCGCACGTCCGCGCTCTCAGACGAAGTGACAGACACACCACACATGCCCATTCATCCATGCAACATCAGCATACATCTGACATATCATGTTTTACACGTGGTTGTATCAGTTTCGACATCCTAGCTCACGTGCATGTCCGTCTCAGCAGGTTCGGTTTACTGACAGTTAGACTTATCTCCTGCACAAACAACACATGCCTTGTTCGTTAGCATATAACACCAGTCACCGGAACCTTCCAGGTGTCCAGTATTTTGTTTTTCTGAAAAGTTTTCAGCGATTCGTCATGCTAAGTAATAACAGATAACGTAGTCATTTAAAATTCAATACAATTTCCAATAGCTGTGGCTATATCCTATTTCCATTCATTCATTCATTCATTCATTCATTCATTCATTCATTCATTCATTCATTCATTCATTCATTCATTTATTCATTTGTTTATTTATATTTATTTTAATTGATTTCCATCTGTTGCTAATTTGAAAAAAAGTGAATAACGTATAAAAGAATATACTTATTTAAAGAGATATATAGGCATTCAAACAGAATAGATGGTTATAGAAAAGAGTGCAAATTATAACTTGCACTCTATAACATTCAAAATAACCACGTCAGATCTGATCTGATCAAATGTACTCAGCTATTTCTATAATGTAGAGTATGTGACGATGAATTACTAGTTAGTGTGAGGCCTGAGATGTTGACTCCCGAGTATACCTGCTGACACGGGAGTACAATACGTACCGTGACAAAGCGTCAACGTGGATACAGTGGGTGGGGAACGCACTTAGGTCGTTTACATTACATTGTATAGAAAGCACGATGGTAAATTCAGTAAAAAAAAAACAAAAACAAAAAACAAAAAACAAAAAAAAAAATCTAGATATGGGATAATTTAAAGTAATTTACAATATTTGTTGCCATGCTTACTTTGAATCCAATAACAGTGATATTCTCTTATAATCATTAAAGCAATGAAATGGTGTAATATTGAAAAACACCACTAAATGACCCAGTAATGCATGGCAGTTATGCTGTTATGACGAGTCGAGATAAAAGAATTGTAACGTCTATCGTACATGTCAGAGTGGAAACAATGGTTTACCCTCTGACAAAATAGTAGTAGTTCCCTTTCAACCCACCCTCTTCACTGGTGGGGGTGACACGGAGTGTTGACAAAAAGATACTATCAATCCGTAACCTACTCGATAGTGAACTAGTCAAGGAGAAAACTGCCAAGCGACGTGCCGTGGTGTTGGGTATCTCTAACTCACTTCTGTGTACTTCCATTGTTTTCCATCCTGAAAAATGTACTTGACTATTTCAGCATGAAGACGAAACCGAAGCCATATTATCGAACCTCATGCACCTGCAGTTTTGGGGAAAAATAAGTAGTATGCTGTAATCGATCGCAATGAGGCGACCAATGTGGATGCCATGGTAAAATTTAGGATATTCTAAAGTATACGCTACTAGCGGTGATTTCCATTGCGTATTAGCCTATGAGATGGTCAAATATGACCTTTAGCATTTAAGTTGTACTCTGTATTAATTAATCCTAAAACTGTTCTTAGCATCTTACATTTATCAACCAGTACTCTCTGAGCTGTTGCAGCTAATGATATCAGTTGACTAACAATTCACTAAAAGTGGGGGAACTCCGGATAGTCAACAAGATCTCGAGGTACTGACAAATAACAACCAGTTTGATAACATACTATTGTCTTGGCAGTACCACATATAGATACTGTGTGTATTTTACCATAGCGACTATTGAAATCACTCACTTTGATATAGTATTTGGGGACGCCAATAGTGGTGTGTCAGCTTTTCCATTGATATTGATGGTCTATTATTTGAAACAAAATCGACATTTATGGAAAACACGGCATAAAGCACAAAATTATATATAGATATATATATATACTGTTCTTCGTTATACGCCGCACGTGTGTAAGGTGCAGAGTAACACAAGCCAACAACAGATAACAAAACACCACCTCAGAAGCAGACATAGAGATGTCAAGTGTTCCTCATTACTGACAGTCCGACTTCGAACAAGAACAATAATATGTATTTGTTTAACATTCCAACACCTAGTCGTGATAAACGTTTCTCCTACTTATTCTCCTACTCGGGAGTATCTATTGAGACACCTGTCTCCACTTGACCTTAGCTGCTGCTAGGACGAAAAACTGTTACCAACCCAAATAAAAAACACCATTTGCAATAAACCCTGCAAACGCCATACTCTCCTTAAAGTACAAAAGCAGACACAGAGAATCAATTAATCAATAATATATGTGTGGTTGTTAAATAACGTAAGTTATTGGCATATTTCCACACACACACACACATATACACAAAGAAATTGACTCTGTGTTGTTGTAATGTAGTATAAAATGAAAATACTCATCCAAGCACAACACAACAGAAAATAATTTGTTAACATTTAGTGTCTAAGAAAAGGATCCAAGACTTTTACGTAATTCTGATCATACCCTCTATTCTAGCACCGAAACGTGTTGTAATGTTTTCTGATTTGGACAATATGCAGAGAAAAAACATTAAAGTTTGACATTTTCTATTTTGTTTGTTGTAGATATTCCCTGCAACACACGTGCAATCGGTAGACATATATAGAATAGGGTCGATTAAAAACATTAAAGTTTCTGTAATACTGCATTGGTGTTAAACGTGACTGTCAAACACGTCTGATATTGGTTATATGAGAAAATCATATCGATGAACGACATTCCAGGCTACCTTGTCTTATTCTCATTGTACAGAACATTGGTTTTCTGTCGATCGTTTTTATGTTTTCCTTCCTTTTGTCAAATAAGTGTTGGAATTTAAGAAGTTTTTTTTTTTTCATTGACCTTCTAGTGGTATGGGAACATGATATGATATGTAGCATGTTGCTTATATATGTATTGTGTTGTCTGGAACAAGCATGTATATAATTAGGCGTGTCAACAACATGCTATTCCGTCAATAAACTATCATTGCCCACACCTGGTACATACCTACCTGTCCATATTTTACAGCCAGGGTGGACACAATCATATAAGTATCCCATCATCACAAGTAATACAGGTAAGCCTGATATCAAATACTTTCCAACAGTAAATCAAAACCTCCCATCACGTCAATAGTAAAAGAATGTACACTATTCGGTGAATCTGATTTGTCATTTAACATTACATTTTATCTGATCAAAATGAAGTTCAACATCTTTCTATTCTGATGTGAAACATTCCCAGCATGTTGTTGGGAGCATTAGATATTCCAGAAACTAAGGTGAGTTTTTTTTTGTTGAACTTTATAATTTCCACTTTTGAAAATAAATAATTGCCTATCACAATGCATTAAACGTAAATGTTCAATTGTAAGGCAACAAAAACCTAAAATAAACGCCATCTTGATTCAGATTAGAGATTTGAGGATGACGTTATAGAACTTTCTCATTAACAAAGTCACTCCTTAACCGACTGGTTCTATATCAGGACTGTTATACTAGGGCCTTACGTGTGTGTACTCTGGTGGTGTAAAACCGTTATACTGATCAAATGGCAACGTCAAAGTGGAAGGAACATATCAGAGCCTTATTGATATGGTCATCGTTATGTTTTTTTAATTCGACAGCAGCAAACAGATCGACCCTGTATCTGTGGGTGTAGAGGTCACATTTTGGGGGTGTCAGTGCATGGTTTTTCAAGCTTTGTCAGTTTTATGATTTCTTTTATTTTACAATTTGTATTATTATATCTGATTGTTTTAACAATAAATGTTCATGTTTTGTATCCTTCAGAAACGATATTTGATCAATGGCGATGTAAGTTTCTTTAAGTGTTTTCTTCTTTCTATATTACATAACATTTAAAAAAAAAAAATTTTTTGTTATCAAGCTTGTCCAACATCGAATATCCGACAACTATTGAGGTTGAATGGATGTGATTTGTTAATATTGACTTCAAACACGGTTTTAAAGAAACTGCGTGTTACATGTTGAAATACCTAGTTTATCTATATTGTATTATGTATGTTGAGTTAAACGATAACGGAAGGAAAACATTCAAAAATTCATTAAAATATTGAGCAGGAAATTAGTTTTCTTATAAATACACCTCCCTTTTTGATTGGTATGTTTACCTGCCTTGTATAAGTGATAATGTGTATATTAGCTTGATAATTTAAAACGTGGGAGCGTTCCAGGTACAAGGTACCGACTCTTTAGATATCTTAATTAGCAGTAAACCTGTGTACATTTCTATGGTACTAATGATATGATAAAGCACTATCAATGAGAGCAAAAAATACTAATACGCTGATATTGAATTTTTTTATGTCATTATTTTGCTAACTTGAAAAATATGAATGGAAATGTATGGGAATGTTACCACACTTTTCAAAATATAAACTTAATATATTGTTATTTTGATAAGCAAATCAAGCACAACGTTTTTACTCTAACCCCACAGAAAGGGCCAGGTTTATCTGTTTTACAGTGCTTAGCACATGGTCGCATAAATTAAATTACTGATATCTAACAATAATTAATATAGAAAGCAATATGGATCAAGGCGAAGCCGAAATCGAGATATCGAGATCTTATCCTGGAAGTATCACGCGAGTTTTATGTTTATCTTTACATGTTTACGTGCCACCAAGGGCGAACACCTTACCTGTAGTTTTTACCTGAGAAACGGGTTTACACAACAACCATCCAGGATGTGTAATTTCATCTTAATTTCTTATCAAACTTCTTGCATTCTTTTACAGGTGATAAGCCACATAATCGTGCTACTGTTAAGAGTGTAGGACTATATAAAAGATTAGTATTGGGTTATGTGGTTAGTTGAGTTTATATCGTCGAACGGATACATTACATTAGTCTAATAGGACATCATATAAAATTCCGGGAACTGTGTATCTCCTTCATATAACCTTACATTTTAAAAATTAAGTAATAATTATATAGCGTAAGTATTTGACTTTTCTTAACGTTGTGATTACACATAAGTCTATTCTATCCATTTGGTTAGTTTTTATCTTAAAAAAAGAAATGCAGAATGTTCTAAATATAGTTCGGGAACTGTATCTCATTAACATAACTCTACCTGTTGAAAACTAATTTATAAATATTTAACATAAGTATTTGACTTTTCTTAATGTTCCGATTACACATAGGTGTATTCCGTTTATCTGATTAGATCATTTCTTTAAAATGAAAAGCAGCATGTCCTCAGAATATAGATAAATATTATCAATATATTCTCGAAACTTTAAAAAATAGAACAAATATTAGTTTGCACCTTTGCGATTACTTTCCGCCTTCGTAGATGTTAAAATGATATCTTTACTGCCAATGTTTGATATAACCCTACATCATGCTACATCCATTATGGTTTGTTTACCACACAACATCCCTCATGTTTTGAGAGCACATCTTTAAATTGTTCCCGTGATTTCATAGTTGCTGGGAAAAAATAAACGCATGAACGATGACCTTTGATAACAAATGCTTTTAACTATTCGTTAACGACCTTCAAAACGTAATTACCTTTGATAAATTTCTGTGAGTTTCATAAAAAAAAACTGAGGGAAAAGCAATCATTATGCGGTGTTTTTGTTGCACTTTTTAAGATTCGAGGGAAAAGAGTGTAGATTTGATAAGGATATTTTTTGTTGATTGCAGGTGTACGTGGTGCTATGCGAATTCTTCAGCATGAGGAACGACGGTTTAAGGTATCAACTGTAAGTATAGTAAAACATATAGTGTTAGACAGCAGGAAGAGTGAGAACACACACAGATTGATTCTATAGCTACATGTAAATATATCAATGTCAGAGAGTCCTAGAATTATTTTTCATCTCAGTAGATCCATTCACTAACACCTCTGAATTAAAGATAAGCATTAAAGAGCTTTCTTCAAAACCTTGAATTCGCGTTCTTTAATTGATTTTTATGGAAGCTAATACGGGTCCTATATAACAATGATTATATACTGCTGTGTAGTATATTCCTACAAATGAATTCATTAATTTCTTGGTACCTTTCGTTCGGATAGACGATACACTTAACAGCCTAAATCTAAGTCCATGCTACATATCCTCTTTGCCTGTTGAAGTTAAATGCTGAAATACTTTTTGGGAGTCTCTGGTTGAGATATACCATTTGCTGAACATGTATACAGTGAACTAATTGATATATTCCAGTATAAATAATCTAGATCTATATTCAACTTATGTACATATACAATTATAGACATGCATTTTTAGACATTTCATGTCTTTGAGGTACGTAAATGTATCTGTTACTGAGTTTACATGAATATCTTCATGCCTTCTTATTATGATTTGAAAAAAAAAAAAAAAAAAATTAATGTATCCTCCCAAGAGGATCCAAGGCCGGTATCGATGTAGATTAATACAGTTACGACTTAAGGAAACTGAATTTTTTTTCACGTTCAAAATAGTGTACTGATAATATCATTGCACTCTCTTGCCCCTTCCAAATAGTTTAATTCTGTGTCACTATCATCAACACTTTGATTTGCCTCTGCGTGAAGTCTGTCTCATTTTTTCTCAACGTTAACGAACATATGTATACCACAAGTACCACATGTGGTGCTGCTAATTCTGTTAATATGAGAAAGGAGGTAAAGTAGCACAAGCTCATAATTAAATGATAAAAAGGCAGGCGTTTTCGTGTCTAGCTTTTCATATTACCTTTGTAAATCAGAATTTCTTAACTTCTTTGTGGTTTTTTTATTGACGATATATACCGTTACTTCCGGTTAAGATATACTTCTGTAGCAATTTCCGGTTTGTTACAGTGGTTGGCTAATGTAAATGCTTCATGTAGATACAGTGGTTTTGCGTTATAATATAGTAATTGGTTTGACATTCGGAAGTTGTTACAATGCTCATGGAATATCAGTAAGTATGTAAATCTTCCTTTGACAGGTTTCACCTAAGTTTTTTCTTTTTAATTATAGTCCCGTTATTGACACATCACAGTATTCCACTCTCTCGTGACAAGTTACATCCAAATTCAATGTACAATATAGTTTATAAAATATAATAATCGGTTTTAGACAGGGTTGACCTTACGCGATAGTGCTAAACGACCTGATTTTATGACGCCTAGTATTTATGAATTAAGTCGCTGACAATGTAACCACCCTTCCGAAGCCTGCACCTGTTTGGTCGTGCTGTCACTGTTCTGTGGTAAACCACACGGGAACACAGCAGTCCCTATCAAACTGCATTAGTGCTACTTACTGTGATAAATACGTATGCTCCGACACCGGCGCTGAAATAGTAATACACGTAGTGTAGTAGTACGGGATACTGAAGTGGAGTGTCGCTTTTCTAAATCACAATTCGTTTTAATGAATACATGTTCTCATGTTTTAAGAGCGATGACGACTGTTCAATGATTACAAATAACTACGTTCGGGATTTCTTTAATAGTGTATTGTTATTTTGTTTGCGTGGAGATTTGAGATAGAAAAAAAACACACGGAAAGTTATTTGTGTAACATGAATTAAAAATTGCCGGGAGAGTGATTATTTCCGCTGAATGACTGATAGATGGTGGAATTAATGGTCAAGCACTGACCCTGTCAATTACATTTGCTGACGAAGACAAGCGTAATCCCTGTATCACTATACCGTACGTCAGTGGAAGTAGATAGATACACTGAGCACACAGAGAGAGGGTATAGTAGAGAGACCTTCGGTTGAGTGTCAGTTGCTATCTAAGTCACACTCGTCTGGGAACTCATAGAACTGTGGGAACTTCAGTATTCTTGGCATCCAGTGCCACCGGAACATATTTGTGTGATACGATGTGTCCATGATCAGATGTATTTGGGATGGTTAATGTTGTGAAAAACATACCACATTGAACATTGTATACAAAACAGAAAAATATGTTATCGAGGTTTTAGAACATCAGCGTTGTCAGTAACTGTATGAGGTGTGGAGTATGTTAGTTTAATTGTGTCGCAGTTATTACCATGACAGATATTACTTCAATACACAGGGAAAAACTCAAAGAGAATATGAGAAACATGTCATCCCCCAATCTCCTCCGCAAGATATCGATGTCTTCAAAGCAACGTCCATTTCGAGTTGTTATCCTGGGACAGAATGGAGTTGGCAAATCAGGTAAGTCTTTTATTTTTCCTTATTACAGCAATTCGGTTCTAGTTAATTGATATTTTGGTAAAACATGATGATAAACATTAATTACAGAAATACTGGTTGATGTAGTCATTTTGATAACTGAACTTAATAATACATACACTGCTGATACTCTGTTTATTGAACTTAGTTCCATCTTAGTTCATTTTTAAATCCATTAATGGAAAATCACATTAATATTCTGAGTTTGTGTCGTCGAGTTTGAGTCTGAATTAAACCATGTTGATAGCCTCTTTGTCGATTTTGTTTGTCGTATCATATGAAGGTTTTGTATTATGGTTCCTTTGCTTAAAGATTGTTCAAAATCTTAATGGGAGGTGTACTAGACTAACTTTCCTAATTTTCATATGCAAGATAAGTTTAGAGAAATGCCAACTACATATATATATTCTGAGCCGTGCCAAGTTAATTAAAATGTGGCATGCAGGTTATGGCAAATTTCGGAGACTAAAAGTCCACCAGCAGTGTCTACCACTTGCAAACTCCAAGATTGTACAAAAGACACGCATGTTGAAAACACTGCTTAATACAAATTTAGATAAGATACAGCAGAGTCAAACATATTTATTACTTAGTGTTAGCTTGAGCTTTTTCATTTCTTGATTTTAGATATGAAATGTTGATTTCGAAATGCATTTTACCATAATTAACAAAGACATTGTACAAAGAACAGGCAATGACCGCTCTGAATTAACTGTAAAACTGAATCTCGCGAGTCTTTTGAATAACTCCTAAAACAACCTAGATTTGTCGTGATTTTGTAATTGTTGTTCAACGCCGATCTGACATTTGTGACACCATGACACAATTTCTATGGAGCCAGAATTTCCACTTGAATTCCATATCGAACACAATGTGACATTGGGACCGTTAATAATAGAGAAATTACAGGAGAAAGCTAGACGTTTGATAAACACCAGTGTATGTGTATATCTCACGGATGGTGACACAAATATTGAATTTATTTGTTGTAAATAACAATACAAACACCAAAAGCTATAAATCTGTGGTCCGTTATTGCTCTGACATTTCGCGCTTAACTGCTGTATTATAAAGTTTAAATACAGCATGCGACGGTAAACCAACATTGTAAAACGTTTTATTTATAACGTTAAGGATGCTTTAAATACTTAATTCAGGTCATATAATGTCCAAAAAGGTTGTAACCGATTAGGGTCGCCTTGGTTCTGAACACAGCGAGTACTCGTTAATGGAGTGTGTTTATTTCAAGCCTTCAATTACCTTTATTAATTTGCCACACTTACATATCAAAGTTCTATAAGTTTTTTCATTTGCCCTACGTTGTATATGCTAGCTGACTTCATGTTTGGGCAAAGTTATAAACCTCAGTCTTTCTCTAGCTCCCAAGTCTGAGAGAGTTCTAATACCCGAGACTTACCGTAACCCGCATGCAACGATGTAATTCATACACATACTCTTGACGTTCTTTTAAAACTATCAGACTAGTGCACTTGCCCATCTAGATTCTTACATTCCTTTAGATCGCTTTGTATTTCCTCGGTCGCCTTCTGCTTCAACATTTAGACCCCTAGCATCACTGGTGAGTCCAAGAAAGACGACACATTTGTATGATGCGGTTCAATTTATTGTTTTTCTTTAATATATCTTCTCTAAATTTGTATTAAATTTACTTGTGTGTCTTTTGTACAATGCGACGGAACAAGGACGGATGTTTATTCTTGGACTTTGTATTTGTGAAGCTGTTGTCTTTTCTGTAAACTTTTCCCTTACAATTATCGTATACGTCTTTACTGTTTTGCTTGGTCATGAATTGTGTACGAAAAATGATCTATCCAATATTATCATGCAAAGCATACATAAGTACAGATTGTGAACAAGCACAGATTGTGAACACATGTCTAGAAACTAGCTGGTGAAGAGATCCGATCTCGCGTCCTCGGCAAACATTCTTGTATATTGTGTCGCAGTCGATATATAGATTAGATAAAAAGGAAAATAACAAGATTTTATTATCTGTTATCAGATCATGAGAGAATTTCAAAATATCAAAATTTCACTGATTGTTCTGTTGATTGGTAAATTTGATAAATAAAATAAAAATATTGTATAACTTTAAATAATGACACGTGCAGACGATAGCACGATATACTGGCATTATCTATTCACGTACATTCAACTGCTCAAATGGTTGACATGAGTTATTAATCTCGAATAATCTGATTTCACAACACGATTAGAAAATAATTCATATCATGTGTGTGGTAAGTCCTTTTACTTCTGCATTTAAGGCATTTTAGCTCGTTGTTCATCCAAAGAAAATGAAACAAGTTGATATGTACAGATGATAAGCCGGAATTTTTGTCAATCACACACAATTATGTAGTATTGTCTGGGCTGTGGACATCCAGTTAATGCTAGACATACCTTGTGTCATTTAACACTGCATTTACCCACTTTAAACATCTGAAGAAGATAGATTTACTGTCGACCTGTTGACTGAGGACATTTCAACTTTCACTTTCGCTAGTACAGCGTAAATTTGTATTTAAAACGTGACGAAATCTCCAGTGACATTAAGAAATAAAAGAAACAAACAAGACTTCATATGTCAAATATCATATATTACAGTATAAAGGGAAATTTAGACTACAGACAGATTGTGTTATTTGATTGACAGATAAACGAGATTTTTGCTTCCTAATTGGTTTATACCGGGGAGGATGTTTAACAACCACAAGAACGTTGTTCTGAATTTCAAATATCACGCACTATAAAAGAACACGTCTTTTATATAGGAAAATACATTGAAATATCAATTTCCGTCTACTTCGACTACAATTTTTCGTAGTGAAATGTGACAGAATTTTGTCTGAAAGATGCATTTTTAGAACCTGAATGATGCTGAAGTTTTAAAAGAATAAATTAGAAAAATGAACCAAAAAATAGAGAATGAAGTTCATTTACAGTTGAACAGAAAATAGGTCAGTTGAACTCATCCGGCGGTGAACTACTCCACTAACTCATCACTGTATTATTGTACTGTTATAGGGATGAAGCTAATATCTTATCTGGGTACTGAAATTTGTCGATTGTTCACGGGAAACATTATAACAATATTTAATCACACGCCCCGTGGACGTAATTTCACGCCAAGTTTGTAAACTAGTTTTCTCGGATCGTTTGTAGTGTTATGTCGTATACTGATGGAACTGTAAGAAATAGTCAACTTGAATTTTTATTTCGTTATTTAAAGTTTCAATTATGTGTGCACCAATACCGTATTGTTCTGAAGAAAACAAAAAAGCGGCGCTTTTAACTTCTAAACCACGGCATCGTCTACAATATCGTTAACAACTTTTTAGTCAACAAAGGATAATTTCATCTACATCGAGCTTTAGCTGACTAATCTTTTTGTAAAATATCCATTGGTACAAGACCAGTGAATGTTTCTTGAATAAAGCAGGTTCATATGTAAACTCGGAGAACCTGTAATGGACGAGAGGTAATTTAGACCTTTTGTGATATAGAGGTCGGCGACACATACAAATTATTGACGTCCGACACATAGACATTAGGGAAAACGAGTGTTAAACATTGGGGGAAACATCTCCCTAGCCTTTGATGATTCAATTCCAACACTGTTTACGCAAAAACTTCAAGGCTGCATCTTCCACTATTATTAAACATTCCCATGTTTAACTTGTACATTGAAATGTAAATGGCGCGACCTTCACCTGTGTTAACGTTTGACCTTTTCCAAAGAGGTCTGTCAGAAAAACTTGCTGACTTTGTAAAACATTTGTCATCAGATCTACGTACGTCAAAGTTTCACGCGTTTAGTGACAACTCGAAATATTCCACCTGTGTGTATCAACGATTAGTTTGCTGTTGTTTAACATATGTCTATATCGGAGCTTATAAAGCCATAATGTTCGACTGGTATTGTATTATACTGTTTAACTTAAACATTCTTTTCGATATGATCAACGAAGTAAATTGATTTTATTATATGTATCGATTCCTAGCACCAGATTGTTATAATGTTTACCCCAAGGAAAGTCGGTATGTAGCTGTATAGATTGACAAAAACCGATGAAAGTGTTACCCGTCATATCATAAAGTCTTGGGTTAAGGTACGAAAGTTCAAGATGACAATGAGCCAAGTTTACCTAGCACATTAAAGCCTAGATCAATATGCCGAAACAATTATTAGATGATATGTACACTGACACATTGCGGCAGATTTGTAGTTTTATCTTTGGAAGTAACGTTATAACCAGCCCAAACACAATATCTATTCAGTCATATCTGTTTTGAAGTATAGACATCGTTGAGTTACTTACATGCAACTTAACGAAGGTTGTTGTGCTTTTAGAAAACAAAATTCACAAAGTATTGAACAAAACAACCTTTCGTGTCGATCTTTGGCATAATAACGTTTTATCCAGTATACCCTGATACCCAGCTGTATACCACTAATCAGCCTTGACTGCTTATTGTATGATCTACAAGTTATCGTATTGTCAACAATCTAGACAATCCGGTTACTACCTGTTTAACTTGTTTCATTCTTTAATTCTGACACTATCATGTAATACCGGTAGGTAATACTCTCCTAATCTGGGTTAATAATCGCTCCCGTCTGGTAATAGTGACTGTTTATTGTGTTGCGCTGTGTATTAATGCAGGGAGCGGTTATTATTTATGTTGTAATCACTCTTTTATAGGACTAATACAGCTATAATTTGATGTCGATTTCGACCAATTAGTAATCCAGTCCAGATGTCAATACATGTATATTATTTTGCACACGTAACCAGTTTTCGAATTAAGGCGTAGAGTGTTTATATAAGTACTAACAAAACTTGTTGTAATTTCATTAACAAAATATTAGGCCATTTGGAATGTTTAACCAGATCAGCATTTCAGAGAATAAAAATATTTTGATAAAAGTGACAAAAGGCCTAAGGCTAACATAACCTCTATATAAATGTATATAATTCCACGCACCAAAAATTCAAGCATTATACAAATATTTGTACCAGCCATCTCCAATATGTATTACATACTTCCAATATATTCGTACCCCTTACAACAGAGCCTATGTCCAACGACACTCTAAACTGATTATGATTTATCACACCTGCTTGTAGACATAAACCTTTAACACTTGTCTATTGAGAGCATAACAAACACCACCTTTCAGAAAAAGGTCATCCTCTTCTTCATATTATATACTGTAACGTTGTGTAGATGTAGCAGGACGTTGAATTTATTGACTGTATCCAGTTTATAAATACTGCCTAAAACTTTATGTAAATTCTCTAACATTCAACACACGCCCGGAAAAAGTTTATCTTTCTTCCTTAGAAATAACATATTCCCGCAAATTATTGCTTGAATCACATTGGTACCACCATTTTTTTCAGTTACGCGATGTAAAATTCATAAAGAGTGGTTGATCTAAATTGCAAAACGAAATACCTTCATAAAAAAAACATTTTAAATATGTATACCAAAGTTGACAAATGATATTATATTGATAAAGTCAACAAAAAAAAACTTGACATATTTCGGCAAATTCCACGTTAAAGATATAGTGTTATTTCTTTCCTGAGCCGTAATGAAGCCATCGGGGAGTTGGGGAGGGCGTTGATATTTAATGAAATTTATAAATAGGGATAACTGGTACGATTTTACAGCTGTATTTGAAGTTAGAAATCACATAACGATGGAATATGTCGGTCTTACATCTACATAAGAATGAAAGCGACCTAATTTCAAATTACTAAAATTTCGTATTTTGTGAAAGTGATTAAAACAGTCCGGATATATTGCCGATCCGACCTATAACAGAAGACTGATTCAGATCATTTTAAGAAAGGTTTGTAAAGGCTTTGTACAGTATAAATGATATCTGACAGTTTGCTTGTATAACGTAAAACCCGTCAACACTTGATATCTGACACTGATTTTCAGTTATCGGTTACCTGGGCGGTCGTCGGAATAAGTTACAAGAAAGCTCATAATCCGCTTGATAACAATCTCTCTGACATGTTTTATGATTTTATCGACATATAGTGCCATTATCAAACAGCAAATTGACTGTCTACACTGCTAATCTTTGTCAGTCTTTCTTGTTAGATTTCAAAATTGCTGCTTATGTCGTCCAAGACATCAGTGGTATCTGACAAGTAAAGTGGATAGTGGCAGGTTCTATTTCGTGTCAGGTATCGATGCATTATCTAAGTATATACTTGTACATTCATATTGAATACGGTGTCACTCGCTCCTAAATAGTAAGATGTCTAACAGAAACCATTTAAACCGATTTGGCTGTCAAAATATATTTTTACATATAAATGGCACTCCGAAAGTAAAATAGTATCTTTGTCTTTAACTGACATGATGGATTCATGATGTATTTATGGTTTTATATCTATAAAACATCCTTTCAACTTCTATCCTTTAAGGACGAGCCGTCATGGACTTTAGGTATACATAAGAACTTCAAATAGTTTGTCAAGTATCTAAGTGTACAATTAAAGCATCACTTTCATGAAGATTCTCAACATTTATCATGGAATAATTTGGCATCACATTGGCAGGCACAAACGGACCGTTAAGTGTGTAGTATTTTTGGTAACCAACTGATAGTACTAAGTGGGAGTGTGGACCTTGTTATCTCAAGTCCAACTACAGTCCCACATATCAAGTATGTGTTAGGTTCATATGTACTTATGTTACCCTCCTCAGTGGGTAACAAACGTAAGTAATTATTTAACTAATGGGACCTGATTGATGGAAATTTAGTACATCATTCGGTCGTTTCGTTTACCATTGTTCGGAATATCATCGGGATTTAAGTATCGTCTGGATTACGTCGTCTCCTTTTTCTGCTATTTACCTATTTTCTTTTTTCTGCGTATTTTTCTTCTTTTTATCATCTAATGATTATTTCTTCTTTGTTTAAGGACCAAGCTATACTCATGTCAGATATAATGAAATTAAGGACATTTTGGCTAATGAACTTTGTCAAATAGTAAATGGTAAAGTTGTTTCGAATTTTGATCATATTCCGTTGTGTATTAAGAAGCGATACCAGTCGTTACATAACAAAGAAATTAAGTAAACATACTTATGTTATAGATAATAACTTTTATGCCAACACCAATATTAAAATGATCATGATGTTTATGACATGATTAGACAAACTCTGAGACAGGAAGTTGTTGTAAACTCAATATATATTGATCAAATTTCAAGAGTTGTTTTCGGGTCTCTTCAGGTTTTATTAATTGGCATCGACTGTCCAATATGCATCCGGATATGGCCTGTTATGATATACAATACTATTGGTGCTTGAGATGTGCATCGTCACGTACGTCTCTGGGGAAAGTGTTTAACCATGTACAATATAATGCAGTGTTTCTCTGGTACTTGATTCTATAAACACAGCACTCAGGGGAATATATTGTATACAGTCAGAACATGAACAACGACTTGTAACAATACATATACCTTTAAACACTTTTTATCAAACCAGAAATATGTTATAATCTTGATTCCATGTTTCGTAATGACATCAAATACGTAACAAACGTTATTAGTAATGAAATTTAATTTATTACGTTAAATGAAGCTTAATTTGAATATGTACCAGATTATGGACGTTTCTCCGACTAAGGAATTCACTCAGTGTAACCCACTGATAAGATCGGAGAGTTCTATTTCCTCCCGTCACGCACCATTTGTGTATGGCATGGCCTTCGGATGTAGAGTAAACACAAAGTTCAGGAAAACTTCACATTCAGGCCATTTTTTTCCGATTTAAATTGTGATTAACGGTTTCTACTTCATGTTTTTTTACCTACCTGGCAACACTAAAGTACGTGTTAATTACCTATATACGTCACTTTGTCGTGAGGCTATCAGGTTACCACTCAGACGATAACGTGAAGCTATGGTCAGACATTACATACTAACACAGATTTCCGGTAAACAAGGAGAGTTAATTGTTTCTACTTTGATGATCATTTAGAATCTGCCAAGATCGAAAACAAACAAACAAACAAACAAATAAACAAAGAAACAAGCAAGCAAATAAACAAACAAATCAATTAACTAACTAACTAAAACTCGCATATTTTTCACGATATTACAGACTGAACTGAAGTACAAAAAGACACAAAAACATGCAAAAACTTCAACTGAATTTACTTTTCCTGTTATTTTACTTCAAATTTGATTTTTTTTTTTTTCGAATTCCCGAAGATTGAAAAGAACAAAAACTAATATACTTTTCTCTGACTCACATAACATAATCATTTTAATGTTATTTAAGAAAGAAGCAGAGTCATAAGAAAATTTCCGCCGAATTTACTTCGCCATTGTACCGGTGTATTGTTAACTTAGAGAAGACAATGAGTACACCGATCATAGCCTGACAGAGGTGTCGGTAAATATGTATTGTGATGACGTAAACATGGAAACTTGAAGTCAGTTATGTTACATAACATTGTCTACCGCTGTATTGACACCAACTCAAGGTTAAACATAATTGACATACGTGTTGTAGCACGTACTGTTTGAGAAAATTCTTTTGTGCCGTCTAATCTCCACAGAATGAACATTAACGTGATTGACGCGCAAACCACATGCCGATATGACACATGTTTGAAACAAATGTTACGTCACGAGAATCTCTGTTGATATTATACTGGTTTACGTGTTTATGCACGTGAAGAAACCAACATTTGCATGGCGACGATGTCATACTTGTCTTCAGTCCGGTATGTCAACAAAAGACAATATTTTTCTGGAAATTATGGTGAATACATCACTCAACATTGCAGTCCTAACACCAACTTTTCTATCTGCTTCATAACTAATGCTGGTACATATTTCATTATTCGTCCTGGCCATTGGCCATAAGTTCTAACAATTTGGCATGGCTATCAGCTGTCTTCATTACCTTGCTACATAAGAGGGAAATAGTCTCTTTCTGCACGTATGCTTATACATGCAAGTGTTTCAATGTCCCGATATGAAAGGACATTTTTGTTTGATGAAACAGTACTGATGCATCTATAAACTATCCCTCTGTCGGGATACATGACCCCAATGTCTGGAAGTGACATCACTATCTTTTTGAACTCGTTCACTCTGAGGTGATTCCTTATAATCACAGACAATAACGATCCAAATAGAGAGGGTGATTCATTACAGGCAATTAACCTGTAATCGACCGAGATGATCCTTGCACTAAATAAAAACTACCACAACCGACCGATGTATCAATGCGAACATTTGATAAGGGTAACAACAAACAGCCATAAAGTTCTAAACGATCCCCCCCCCCCCCATTTCTCTCTCTCTCTCTCTCTCCCCTCTCTCTCTCTCTCTCTCTCTCTCTCTCTCTCTCTCTCTCTCTCTCTCTCTCTCTCTCTCTCTCTCTCTCTCTCTCTCTCTCTCTCTCTCTCTCTCTCTCTCTCTCTCTCTCTCTCTCTCTCTCTCTCTCTCTCTCTCTCTCTCTCTCTCTCTCTCTCTCTCTCTCTCTCTCTCTCTCTCTCTCTCTCTCTCTATGTATAATTATCTCGTCATACTTTTCAGTGCTCGCTCATACCGCGCAAGTATCGTTTGCAGATGTTAACTTTTCTTTAACACCTGTCTTTTTTTTCTTGCATTCTAACATGTTTTTCATTGATTATAATCCTAGATTGGGATACGTGCGTTATTTACTCATTAATAATACTAATATCATCTGGGTTTTTTTTTGCATCAGACATGCACGGCTTGTCGTGAAACTATCAATAAAGGATGGCATTTGCTACAATTATATTGAAATTCCTGTCTGGAATTCCTGTGTGGAATGTGATCACATTTCTTCTTCAAGCTATTTGTAAACACGGTGGAATCAATTACAAACCCTATCTCCTCCCAATACCTAGTACATATATGATTTCCTATCAAATATTGACCGGTCACTCGACACAGTGTAGATGTATAGTATAGAAATGTCATTAGTTGTCATTCATCGGAGAGGACATTCCCCCAATAGCCAGGTCAGTGTCACAAGTAATTCACAGGAATATACATCAATATATAGTATCATTTTGGACAGGAATTCCAGCCATACCGGTCACCGGAGGGTCGACATCTTCTCCTGAGCTATTTGACGTTGCTACTATCTAGGACGAATTTAATCGTTGTACGAGTTTAAATTGGAATTTATTAATCGTCAAATAGATGTCAGTAGCTTACATATATTTATCATTGTTCGCATATTTTATTAATGTTTACTGACATTTGACATTTTTATGCGGAGGTCAATATTTGCTGTAAAGAATAATGTTATTGAAATTACTAGCAAACACACATATCAAAAGTAGAATGTTGATAGTATACAGGAACATCGCAAAACCAGTGACAAAATTAAATCAGTTACTATGGTATACAAACTGTTTGATACCCTGGTAATGTGTTTCGAGTTGTTACCATGGTAATGCCAGAAGTCACGTGACAATGTAATGACGTTTTCGTACCGTTGACATGGAAGTATGACCTCACGGGCCTAATAGGTCTGACAACATACGAAATTTAGAAGCCTAAGTAAAAAAGAACCTTATAGATAAAGAGACAATTAGTTAACAATAAGTCGAAAATAATTCCTTTAAAACAGTTTCAAGCAAAGTGACTCTGACACCAACCTGAAACACGTCTAAAAACTTATGAAGTATATTGCAGTGACATTTGACCTTTGACCTATATACAGCTACGTTGCGATTCTTGGAACTCGTCTTGTTTTTTGTGATAAATACAGGAAACACGTGTGTTGTAAACCAGATTTTCGAATCAAGTCACAGCTCATTAGCGTGAAAGCAAGTCTACGTAAATCTACGTAAACATAGTCACGTCATGTTTAGGGTCATCCTGTCCTCTACACGGAGCGTCAATGCATGACGTCACATTAGCGTCATGGTGCAGATGTAAATAAACAAAAAAATAAACAATAAAGCGTTTAATACCATCAACAAGGAGTTAGAACATATCATTTCGTTTATCATTATCCTACCTTTATGTACTAAACTGTGATAAAGTAACTTTCTACAAATTTTTACGTGCATGTATAAAGCGTATTCCGTGCTGTGGAATAAAGAATATGGACAATAAACGTATTTCGGAATATGATAAACGTACATAAGAAACAGGAATATATTTTAGGGCCTTTATATGGCAGTTCTATTCTTAACCTATGCAGGAACATGGAATACGAACATAGGAAAGATAAATAGATAATTAGAAAATGGACAATGCTCCAAGTCAGGAAAGTTCCACATATTTCAAAGAGATAAATTGTTATGCGTTAATATCGTCAAAATACAAAAGAAATTATATCTCCCTAACGGCTATCACCGAATTGTGGAATCTTTACATCATATTAATAGATTTATTTGAAAGTAAATACGGCACTTAAATAGCCTTTAACGATACAGTGAGAAAAAACAAAGAAAAAATTATAAATTTTCATTATCTGGGTCAAAAGCAGTGTCTCTAAGTTTCAGGATAGAAAACAAATGTTATGATATTTTCAAATCGGTGTTTCCCCCCGTCTATCAAACATATTATCTCATGTTAGAGATCGCATTTCTTTATATCTAGACTTACATTGCAGGATATAACGTTATACATGCGTGGTGTAATGGTGCCCTTCTGAGAATTGGCCTTTGTGTTTTTCAGCTCTCACTGTACGATTCCTGACGAGAAGATTCATAGGAGAATACGATCCGAACTTAGGTAGGTAACACATTCCATCCCATCACCATCCCATCAACCTGGCACCCTATGACCCTGTCAGCCTCTGTATCTAACACTGTTCCAGCTGCAGACTCCAGATTTTGTCCCAGGTCATACCAGCCGATCTTTGATTCCCGCCAGTGCCAATCTTAACGGCATCAAAGCTAAGGGATGGTGCGATGTTATGGGGAGAGACTATGCGATCGTGTTTACAGAACCCGATATAACACGTAGTAAAAACACGTAATTCGCGCTGATTATTCTTAACTTTCATAAAAAAAATCAGTTAATGAGCTATAAAATAGCTTCTGACCTAGCATGGTTCCTTTCTTTGTACCTGGTGTTACACAAAAATAGCATTTGGAAATCGTTGCATCGACCTGAATATCTTCTTGAAACAAGTTGTTATCGAGTTTTTTCATCGTTGTCTATGAAATGCACCCTTCGTTACAAAGTCTTTCATTCATTAAAGAATTGCAGTTTATCTTACAAATCTTAAGCGGCGCATAACGTTACCCCTTGAAGCCACCAACTGTAGTTACACAACTAATACAGGGAACAGACTGTCATTTTGACCTAGTTCTAACGAGTTACAAATAGCTTTTTACTTTCTGGCAGATAATACAGTACATACACAATTATCTAACAATCAATAAATCACGAACTGCCTGCCTCCCTAAATAAACGGTTGTCTATGTGACAGCTTTATGATAAATTGGACACCGTGATCGCTGGTATTGAGATCTTGTGATCAAGTGTTATATTTACAAGTGCAAATGCACATTGTGCCCAGGTCAATAAATTCTAAACTTTTGAAATGTTTCCAGTGACTATTTCAGTTCATGAATAATTCAGTGAAGATATCTTATCTAGTTAAACAATTAAATGTTAATTCCAAAGTAAGATATACATTGACTATAGTATGCTAGAATTCTCAGACAAAAAGATAAATGTGTCAAAGAAAATAAACATCAGGTGTGCGTGTTCCATTAAAGGTAGATTTAAAATTCGATCGTTTTTATTGTTGTCATGAAAATGAAAATACGGCTTGGCTACATGTAAAATGTAACAGTAGACGCGAACTGTTGTTACCAGGGTAACGTTTCTATTACAGAAAAGACATATAGCTGTAACAAGTGCATAGACGGAGACAACGTCACCATAGAGGTCCTAGACACGGCAATACAGGTGAGTCACGTCAGGGGACAACGTCATCATAGAGGTCCTAGACACGGCAATACAGGTGAGTCACGTCAGGGGACAACGTCACCAAAGAGGTTCTAGACACGGCAATATAGGTTAGTCACATCAGGGGACAATGTTACCAAAAAGGTCCTAGACACGGCAAACAGGTGAGTCATGTCAGGGGACAATGTCACAAAAGAGGTCCTAGACACGGCAATACAGGTTAGTCACGTCAGGGGACAACGTCACCAAAGAGGTCCTAGACACGGCAATACAGGTGAGTCACGTCAGGGGACAATGTCACCAAAAAGGTCCTAGACACGGCAAACAGGTGAGTCATGTCAGGGGACAATGTCACAAAAGAGGTCCTAGACACGGCAATTCAGGTGAGTCACGTCAGGGCACAACGTCACCAAAGAGGTCCTAGACACGGCAATACAGGTTAGTCACGTCAGGGGACAACGTCACCAAAGAGGTCCTAGACACGGCAATACAGGTGAGTCACGTCAGGGGACAACGTCATCAAAGAGGTCCTAAACACGGCAATATAGGTGAGTCATGTCAGGGGACAACGTCACCGAAGAGGTCCTAGACACGGCAATAAAGTTATATTAATGGATATGGGGTCTGATTTTCTGTTTCCCGTTAATATACAAGACAATCCAAATTTTGTCTATAAAATAGAATGTGATCAGCTTTGAATTTACGTCATATGTCACCTCCGTAATCCACAACCATCCTAGATCTTGTTACATTAGAATGCTTACGTATAATGTGCGATAACAAGCGGCAACATTTAAGTGCAATAAATAAGTTCCAGCCACAACAGATGTAATATCATACTGTATATTGCGTAAAATTCAATCACGCAGGATTCCAGATATTATCTTAATGTAAATATTTATTTTGATTTCACTTTTCTGATAGGATCATGATAAATGAACATTTGGACATATAATTTTTTATGTTTGTCTCGGAGTAAACAGCATCACAAAGCAATACTTTAATGTATATTCTTCTTGAGTGTCTTTATCGAATCCTTGATCACTGGGAAGTAATTTACGAAGGTAGTTCTAGCCCATGCACTAAGGACACGGGGTAGTGTACAGTCAATGACACGGGCTTTGAACACTGGATATTGCTACTTATGTGCAGTTCATTCATCCATAAATACATTCATCAAAATATACTAAAAAAATAACTTCTCAAATACTACTGGTGAAATGTTTGTGTAGTTAACAAATGTTATATGTATTTGTTGAATTCATATAATACCAGGCGAGGAAGGAAGGTGAAAGTTAAAATAAAAAAATATATATATTTCAGTTGTTTTATAATATTTGTATCATACCTGGAGACTTTTTCGAAAATCTCCAGAGACTGCTGTGTCGCTCAGTGCGTATGTAAACGATTCTAACTGATAATATATTTGTGTTTTAGGGTGAGAAAAATAAAACGGAAGAGAACATTAAGTGGGCAGATGCGTACGTGTTAATGTACTCAGTCACAGACAGTTGTAGTTTCAACGAGTGCAGCAGAATCAAATTCCTGATTAACTCATACTGCAAACGGGTAAGGAAAATGAGCATGGCGATGGAAAATGGCCAACAGGGGGCGCCATGTGTACTGATTGGAAACCAGAATGACAGACTACACGACCGAATGGTTACGGAGGAAGAGGGTAAATCACGTGCAATAGAACTTGGTTGCTCTGCTTTTTATGAGATATCTGTGCGGGAATCGGTGGACAGTGTTTTTAAAATATTCGAAGACATGTATATCTTTCACCGGAAGACGAAGAAGTCAAAACCGTTTTTATACAAACAACAGTCTATGCCAAGTATAGTGTTGGAACAAGCGGACGCTGGTGACAGTTCAGAGGGGGAATCGAGGGTCAGGGGACTGTCTCGGAGGCGACAAGCCCTTTATACCATCAGTTAGCACACAAATAAATACTACTAGCAATCGATTGTAAAAATGAGGACTTTGAATCAGCTATTGAATACCTATTGAATACCCATTGTTTCATTTCAATTTGTGCATCAAAGACAGAATTGTATAGTCATCGTAAGGGTGTAAGAACTATTATTGGTTGCAATTTTTTATTCGATGAAGCAAATTGAAAGACCTAGAACGTTGGGCATTCATTTAGAATACCTTACCACCAATGGATATTCTTACTAGGATAATTCTAACACTGGAAACTTAACTGTGCTAGCAATATGTATACCACTTAATTATTCAATTTCAAATAAAACGTCATTAGAAGTGAAATTCAAATCGAGTTACCTCCCCTACTCATCGAGACTGATACTGTTGGAAGTGTTTAAAACTTATTTTCTATAGTTATTTTATGTATGTAACACTGATTATGATCCGAATGTCACTAATGTAAGCTACCTAATTTCAGTTTTGGTCTTATGACAATGTTTTTAGTAAAATATGTCACGAGCTTCCCTACTACAGATAATTACAGCTATGGTATTGCCAATCTGCTAATATCGCTATTGCAATATTCCAACATGACCATTTGATCAGTAAGCGACAGCATAGTTAGATAAACACTGGTTTTAAAAAATACTGCATAACACAGACGCGTTTGTAGAAACGAAAATAGATTTTCATTGGCTGATTTACAATACATATATTGCTTTTTGTTTCACATTCTATGTGAAATTTTCAACTCTCTCTCTCTCTCTCTCTCTCTCTCTCTCTCTCTCTCTCTCTCTCTCTCTCTCTCTCTCTCTCTCTCTCTCTCTCTCTCTCTCTCTCTCTCTCTCTCTCTCTCTCTCTCTATAAATATATATATTACCTCTTTTCCTAGTTCTAACAGTAGTAACGCTTTAATAATCAGACATCTATATTACCTCTTTTTCCTAGTTTATCTACATTTTGTCTGCTATCTGTATAAAAGTTAAGACTAAAATAATTTCGTCCTAGGCAGAATGCTCAACAATGGTAAGGGGAGGTCAATTTTGAAATGTGAAATCGCTAAAGACCATTTTAAATTACGAAAATGATAAACTACAATACGTATATCAACATAGAAATGTTGTTTTACAACTGCCACAATTGTCAACATTTGCCTGTGTCATTTCCGCGAAATTGTGAACATCAAATTACAATTCTCTTCGGTGTAATGTTAAACCGCATAAGACCCTGTAATCTATATTACTCATTGTATATTGTATAAAGCATTAACAAAACGAATGAAGTGAGTAAATGTGAAATTTGAAATGTCTGTTAGAGAGGAGAGTGACTATGTAATGTGTGAAAATGCAGCTTCCGGATGTGTTAGAGGGGAGAGTGACAATGTAATGTGTGAAACTGCAGCTTCCGGATGTGTTAGAGGGGAGAGTGACAATGTAATGTGAAACTGCAGCTTCCGGGTGTGTTAGAGGGGAGAGTGACAATGTCATGTGAAACTGCATTTTCCGGGTGTGTTAGAGAGGAGAGTGACTATGTAATCTGTGGAACTGCAGCTTCCGGGTGTGTTAGAGAGGAGAGTGACTATGTAATGTGTGAAACTGCATTTTCCGGGTGTGTTAGAGGGGAGAGTGTCTGTGTAATGTGTGAAACTGCAGTTTCCGGGTGTGTTAGAGGGGAGAGTGACAATGTAATGTGTGAAACTGCAGTTTCCGGGTGTGTTAGAGGGGAGAGTGACTATGTAATGTGTGGAACTGCAGTTTCCGGGTGTGTTAGAGCGGAGAGTGACAATGTAATGTGTGAAACTGCAGTTTCCGGGTGTGTTAGAGGGGAGAGTGTCTGTGTAATGTGTGAAATTGCAGTTTCCGGGTGTGTTAGAGAGGAGAATGACAATGTAATGTGTGAAACTGCAGTTTCCGGGTGAGTTAGACGGGAGAGTGTCTGTGTAATGTGTGAAATTGCAGTTTTCGGGTGTGTTAGAGGGGAGAGTGACAATGTAATGTGAAACTGCAGCTTCCGGGTGTGTTAGAGGGGAGAGTGTCCGTGTAATGTGTGGAACTGCAGTTTCCGGGTTTGTTAGAGCGGAGAGTGACAATGTAATGTGTGAAACTGCAGTGTCCGGGTGTGTTAGAGGGGAGAGTGTCTGTGTAATGTGTGAAACTGCAGTTTCCGGGTGTGTTAGAGGGGAGAGTGACAATGTAAAATTGATGCAAATTTATCGATTGTTTTCTCATGTTAAAATGAATTGTTATATTACTTAACTTTGTGTCCTCGTTTTTGTAGACGTCATACCTCTAGACCACCGTCGAGAATACTCCATATTGAACTATTAAGTATAACTACTTATTTTGGAAACAGGTGAACATCAGCGGTGTTGGTTCTTTTATTTATATATAAACATCAGAACACTTTTTCCTAACAAAGTCTGCTGCGATAACAAATTCTACTGTGGTAACAAAAACTAATGTGTTAACACAGCCTACACTGATAAAACATACTGTGTTAACACAGTCTTGTCTGATAAAACATACTGTGGTAACAGTTTAGTCTGATAAAACATACTGTGTTAACACATTCTAGTCTGATAAAACATACTGTGTTAACACAGTCTACTCTGATAAAACATATTGTGTTAACACAGTCTAGTGTGGTAAAACATACTGTGTTAACACATTCTAGTCTGATATAACATACTGTGTTAACACAGTCTACTCTGATAAAACATACTGTGTTAACACAGTCTTGTCTGATAAAACATACTGTGTTAACACAGTCTAGTCTGATAAAACATACTGTGTTAACACAGTCTTGTCTGATAAAACATACTGTGTTAACACAGTCTTGTCTGATAAAACATACTGTGTTAACACAGTCTAGTCTGATAAAACATACTGTGGTAACAGTTTAGTCTGATAAAACATATTGTGTTAACACAGTCTAGTCCGGTAAAACATACTGTGTTAGCACATTCTAGTCTGATATAACATACTGTGTTAACACAGTCTATTCTGGTAAAACATACCGTGTTAACACAGTCTAGTCTGATAAAACATACTGTGTTAACACAGTCTACTCTGATAAAACATACTGTGTTAACACAGTCTAGTCTGATAAAACATATTGTGTTAACACGGTCTAGTCTGATAAAACATACTGTGTTAACACATTCTAGTCTGATAAAACATACTGTGTTAACACAGTCTAGTCAGATAAAACATACTGTGTTAACACAGTCTATTCTGATAAAACATACTGTGGTAACACAGTCTTGTCTGATAAAACATACTGTGTTAAAACATACTGTGTTAACACAGTCTTGTCTGATAAAACATACTGTGTTAACACAGTCTAGTCTGGTAAAACATACTGTGTTAACACAGTCTAGTCTGATAAAACATACTGTGTTAACACAGTCTAGTCTGATAAAACATACTGTGTTAACACAGTCTAGTCTGATAAAACATACTGTGTTAACACAGTCTAGTCTGGTAAAACATACTGTGTTAACACAGTCTAGTCTGATAAAACATACTGTGTTAACACAGTCTAGTCCGGTAAAACATACTGTGTTAACACAGTTCTAGTCTGATAAAACATACTGTGTTAACACATTCTAGTCTGATAAAACATACTGTGTTAACACAGTCTAGTCTGATAAAACATACTGTGTTAACACAGTCTAGTCCGGTAAAACATACTGTGTTAACACGTTCTAGTCTGATAAAACATACTGTGTTAACACATTCTAGTCTGATAAAACATACTGTGTTAACACAGTCTAGTCTGATAAAACATACTGTGTTAACACAGTCTAGTCTGATAAAACATACTGTGTTAACACAGTCTAGTCTGATAAAACATACTGTGTTAACACAGTCTTGTCTGATAAAACATACTGTGTTAACACAGTCTAGTCTGATAAAACATACTGTGTTAACACAGTCTAGTCTGATAAAACATACTGTGTTAACACAGTCTAGTCTGATAAAACATACTGTGTTAACACAGTCTAGTTAACTCTATTCTGATAAAACATACTGTGTTAACACAGTCTATTCTGATAAAACATATTGTGTTAACACAGTCTAGTCTGATAAAACATAATGTGTTAACACAGTCTAGTCTGATAAAACATACTGTGTTAACACAGTCTATTCTGATAAAACATATTGTGTTAACACAGTCTAGTCTGATAAAACATACTGTGTTAACACAGTCTAGTCTGATAAAACATACTGTGTTAACACAGTCTAGTCTGATAAAACATACTGTGTTAACACAGTCTAGTCTGATAAAACATACTGTGTTAACACAGTCTAGTCTGATAAAACATACTGTGTTAACACAGTCTAGTCTGATAAAACATACTGTGTTAACACAGTCTAGTCTGATAAAACATACTGTGTTAACACAGTCTAGTGCGGTCTGATAAACATACTGTGTTAACACAGTCTTGTCTGATAAAACATACTGTGTTAACACAGTCTAGTCTGATAAAACATACTGTGTTAACACAGTCTAGTCTGATAAAACATACTGTGTTAACACAGTCTAGTCTGATAAAACATACTGTGTTAACACAGTCTAGTCTGATAAAACATACTGTGTTAACACAGTCTAGTCAGATAAAACATACTGTGTTAACACAGTCTAGTCTGATAAAACATACTGTGTTAACACAGTCTAGTCTGATAAAACATACTGTGTTAACACAGTCTAGTCTGGTAAAACATACTGTGTTAACACAGTCTAGTCCGGTAAAACATACTGTGTTAACACAGTCTAGTCCGGTAAAACATACTGTGTTAACACAGTCTAGTCTGATAAAACATACTGTGTTAACACAGTCTAGTCTGATAAAACATACTGTGTTAACACAGTCTAGTCTGATAAAACATACTGTGTTAACACAGTCTAGTCTGGTAAAACATACTGTGTTAACACAGTCTAGTCTGATAAAACATACTGTGTTAACACAGTCTAGTCTGATAAAACATATTGTGTTAACACAGTCTAGTCTGGTAAAACATACTGTGTTAGCACATTCTAGTCTGATAAAACATACTGTGGTAACAGTTTAGTCTGATAAAACATACTGTGTTAACACAGTCTAGTCTGGTAAAACAAACTGTTAACACAGTCTAGTCTGGTAAAACATACTGTGTTAGCACATTCTAGTCTGATAAAACATACTGTGGTAACAGTTTAGTCTGATAAAACATATTGTGTTAACACAGTCTAGTCTGATAAAACATACTGTGTTAACACGGTCTAGTCTGATAAAAAATATTGTGTTAACACAGTCTAGTCTGATAAAACAAACTGTGTTAACACATTCTAGTCTGGTAAAACATATTGTGTTAACACAGTCTAGTCTGGTAAAACATACTGTGTTAACACAGTCTAGTCTGATAAAACATACTGTGTTAACACATTCTAGTCTGATAAAACATACTGTGTTAACACAGTCTAGTCTGGTAAAACATACTGTGTTAACACAGTCTAGTCTGATATAACATACTGTGTTAACACTCTAGTCTGGTAAAACATACTGTGTTAACACAGTCTAGTCTGATAAAACATACTGTGTTAACACAGTCTAGTCAGATAAAACATACTGTGTTAACACAGTCTATTCTGATAAAACATACTGTGGTAACACAGTCTAGTCTGATAAAACATACTGTGTTAACACAGTCTAGTCTGATAAAACATACTGTGTTAACACAGTCTACTCTGATAAAACATACTGTGTTAACACAGTCTATTCTGATAAAACATACTGTGTTAACACAGTCTATTCTGATAAAACATACTGTGTTAACACAGTCTAGTCTGATAAAACATACTGTGTTAACACAGTCTATTCTGATAAAACATATTGTGTTAACACATTCTAGTCTGATAAAACATACTGTGTTAACACAGTCTAGTCTGGTAAAACATACTGTGTTAACACAGTCTAGTCTGATAAAACATACTGTGTTAACACAGTCTTGTCTGATAAAACATACTGTGTTAACACAGTCTATTCTGGTAAAACATACTGTGGTAACACAGTCTAGTCTGATAAAACATACTGTGTTAACACAGTCTTGTCTGATAAAACATACTGTGTTAACACAGTCTACTCTGATAAAACATACTGTGTTAACACAGTCTTGTCTGATAAAACATACTGTGGTAACACAGTCTAGTCTGGTAAAACATACTGTGTTAACACAGTCTTGTCTGATAAAACATACTGTGTTAACACAGTCTAGTCTGATAAAACATAATGTGTTAACAGTCTTGTCTGATAAAACATACTGTGTTAACACAGTCTTGTCTGATAAAACATACTGTGCTAACACAATCTAGTCTGATAAAACATACTGTGTTGACACAGTCTAGTCTAGTAAAACGTACTGTGTTAACACAGTCTACTGTGGTAACTGAATTTAAAATATTTATCATATATATGTTAAACAGACCAGGGAGTATGATCTATGTCGTATGTCCCTGAACAGATCAGCGGTGTAATATTCGGATAACTCATTGTTTCAAACCTTCATTCAATTTTCAACAAAGGAAGAAATAACGTCCGCTTTTGATGGGATGTTATTGATATGAAACCAAAATATTCACAACACCATAGTAGGACTTCAAAATAAAATGAACGCTGATAAACTTATCGATTACAATTATTTGAAATAGATTGTTCTGAATATGATTTAGTAGTGCAACGTAACAGATAAACTTACATCATGTCTCGATTTGTTGTAAAGAAATTACATGTGTGATTTTTGCCATGTTTAGGTGTCGGTAGAAGGTGAGAACAGGTGAAATCATTTGTCCTCCATTGTATATGACCATGTCTCGATTTGTTGTAAAGAAATTACAACTCTGAGGTATGTCAGGTTTAGGTGTCGGTAGAAGGTGAGAATAAGTGAGATCATTTGTCCTCCATTGTGACAGGGAAATACCTATATATACATCACCACATATCTACCTGCTAGATTGCCTGTAAAACCTAATATAAATGTCCAATATTTGTCAAAATGTAATCTTCACACGTTGCTTAGATGGTTTGTCATAATAAAAATGTTTTTCGGTGTCACTAGCTCCGGCGACCACAGTGAATAATTAGCAGAGGTCACTATCTGTTTAACAACATATAGGTATACCTCATTTCATCTTCGAACGAATACAGCATTACCGCTCTCTTTCGTTCCGTCCGAACTATCTATCTATCATACATGTCAGACCTGAAGAATGTACCACATTTCAGCCTTACTAATCTTTATATTTCCTTGGAAAATGGAGTTATCGCGCGTGTTACTTGCACGTGTGAGCCCGCGTGTCCTTTAACATAAATCTCACGTGGGATATTTCGTGAATCCCTCGACATATTGTGTTTGTAATCTTTCCATATCGTGGTAACATCTGCTTCTAAAAATATACGTACTTTTATTTTCCACGATAGATACTATCATGTGTATACCATACCTAGCAAACGCTCATCAGGTGTCGTTATCACATTTAACTCCTGATTATAAAGAATGACCACACTTGACCACTTTGACATAAAAAGTAACCTTTGTTCAAATCAATCCTGACCGCTAAAACTGGAAAGATTTAGATGCCGATCGGTCACAATGAAAGAATTAAATGCCTCACTACATTATCATTCAACATTGATATTGTTGATGCCAAATGGCCAAGCAACCGTTTGTACAAAATTGAACATAAACGAATTCCATGTTAACACAACCGCTGCTGATTTCGTTTGAATTTTAATCTGAGTTAGAATGGATTTTTTTCATCTTTATACAAGAAAATCATTTCTTCTCCCTGCTGTCGTCTGTCTATATCCACACTTGTGCTATATTTGTAAGAAATCGTACAATTTTCGAATTGGTGTTTGTAATGAATAAATAAATAAGTAGATAAATAAATAAATAAAGTATACTGACATTCATTTAAAGAAAACATTATATATATATGGGGTGGGGATGTTGAGCAAACAAACAAAATCTTTGTTCGTAAGGTGATTTTAATTTGCTGCCATTGGTATGAACGAGAATAGTTAAATGTATTTGTGTTGACTGTACATGATACAAAATATAGCTGGGCTGGATTGAAAAAAAAAATCTTGATGCAGGTGGCGTACTCTAAGTTAAAGCCTCCCTTGTCACATTGTAACGTTACTGAAGCCTTCATTAGAGACATAGCACCGTAAGGGTTTTCGTGTCGGATGTGGAACTTAAATCATTGTTAAATCTTATAATTTGCGTTTCCGACAGTAAACAAGCTCATGCCGCATACATGTCTACTTAAAAACTGCATGTTCGTATGCAAATGCTTGTAAACTTTACAGACTATAATAACACATAGGAAATAGAGGCCTGGGGTAAGGTGTAAGGCATTAGCATAACGATAATTTACAAATAAATGTCACATGCCATTCTATCATGCTGAAAATCCGACAGGAATCTTTACGTTCACTTGTTTTATATATAGGCCTATCACCAGAGTAGTTCCTGTCCTAAATGGACACCCAATATTCATCAGGAGACGTTTAGCAATTTGCTTCTTTTTTTCTGCGAGTACTAATTTTAGCAGAGATAGGCATACTTTGTGTTTGGGATCACTTGGTACGGAATGTATATGACAGTGAGAGGTCCCTGTTGCCACATTCTGTATTAATGGAAATTATTCCTGGACGAAAGTGGAAACCATGGCACAACAATATTATCCGTAATATATAGGACTTCCCACTGATATCCCCACTCGCAAGATATCATTCATATCACACCTCCTAGAAACTTATCATCCCATCAGATCCGAAAAACATGTGCTGCGCAGAGTGCGGATATGTACATCGGCAGTAATTGCTGTGAAGAAAGTCACACCCGCTGAGTTTATATTCAGAAAAGTGTATAAAAGATGAAACAAAATATGCAAATATGTTGAAGGAGTTTTTTTTGTCTTTCTTTTCATTTTTTCCCCTTGAATTATTTTGATATCCGATTTAACAGCAGTGAACAGTTAAAAAATGATCACTTATCTTAATTAAGGGGAGACAACTCGTAGATCCCACAAACACAAAGAGGGAAACAATACCTATCTATACCTGAAAAAGCGATCTTCGCATGTACAGCTATAAACAAATATAAACGGAGAACTAATTCACCACAACAAGAAGATATCAATGATGGACATGGAAGTCACAGGATTTCATTATGACGACATTGTTGTCATAAATAACCGGCCATTGTCACTCGGAATTCTTTCCAAGCGTGCTTGTTTGAAGAAATGCCATTTCAAAATAAATTCATGAAAATATCATATCTATATATATCTTGTTTAAAAAAGCCCACACATTTTCGAAAAACTTTTAAAGAATCACCAATAGGGATTTTTTTTTACCTTACAAAGATGTTTTAAAAAGATTAGCGCATCGTGGATGTCTCTCTGGACAAGTTTTTATGTTGTATGGAGTTTTTTTTAATAATGTTCATAACCAGGGAGGTATCTCTGTATAGGTTTTCTATCTCACTAAGCTGGTTTTTAAAAGATATTTCGTCATTGGAGATATCTCTTTATACAGCTTTTCTAAATTACAAAGGTGTTTTTTAAAAAGGTTATTAAATCACCATGGAGATCTCGTTTTTACCTACTAAGAGTAGCTTTAAAATTATTGTTACATATACAAGAGGTTTATATCCACAGATTTATGAGTTTCTATCTAACAAAGATGGTTTTTAGTAAGGTTTTACCAGATTTTTATCTTCAGTATCCATAATGTATTGAAGATCATGCAGCGGTAATGTACTCCACCCCCTCCCCCCGCGCGTCACATAAGCGACTGTAAGGTTTACTTGTATGATTGCACATGAAAAGGTCAGGAGTAATCAGTCTGACACAATAGTTTTTCCCGAGGTACTCCAGTTTCCTCCCACAGTTAAGACCGGCCCTTCCTCTCTTCTACCTGTCCCAACATTAACCATGTGAATTAAGTTTATATAGCTCACATTTGTTGAAATCAATCATTTTTCCAATAGAATTCATGCAGGGTCCCAGCTGAATGGGCAACCATCTTATCCAATTTGGTACCCACTAGGACGAATCGCTGGAAGTCCGCTGATACCATGGAACCGCTAAAAAGATATCACGTTTCCATGTATGAAACAGCTGATTATTAGTAAGAAAAGTGATTCTCTATGTGGTTTGGTGAACAAAAAATTATAATGATCTAGATGTTTTTGTTTTGTTTTAGTTTTGCCTGTAAAAATTAACATTTTGTGTAATCTTTACTTCGTAAAATATACATGTTATAGATTGATTGTGTGAAGAGTTGAATAAGCTACATCACGGTAGATTCTGGGTGTCACATAAATGATTTACATGTAATGAATTCTGGAAAAACCAATAAACGGAATAATGACGAACTTAATGTTGAAGCATTTCTGTTAAAATATCGTCCTAGTGTATTTCATGTGAAATATTTTTGTCCTCGGAATAAGTAACAGAACGTGCCTTTATAACAGGTCAGTAAAGTGCAGATATCTACAGTAAATATTGATTTAAAACTTAGTACCTTAAACAAGATAACTACAGAAAGCTGATTTTTTCCTACAAGCCTACAAGTGGAATTACCACCTGAATTTCACTGAAAAACATTTGGAGTTCTTGGTACTAAGCTGTTTTGGAACACATTTATTTTGCTTTTTGTATGCATATGTATATTGAAAGATTGGGCTACTGGAAGATGAAAACAGGCTAGGGAAGATATTGGCATTCAGCCATAGATGGGGATAATTTACGATTACAGCTCCCCCTATACCCGTCACAGTGTTTGTTCAGGTGACCTAAAAAGTATTAATTTCCTAACCCCTACCCTTCCCTAGAGGAGAATAGGGGACCGGGAGTTTATAAAATTTACATTGTTTCATTTTTGACAATTTCAATAGAACCCAATCTGGACTTTTCCCTTATTAATTCTTTGATATTTCAGTCTGGTAGATAAGATGTTTTGAAATAATAGCAACCCCCACCCCCAACCCAAACCCCCCTCCATTAAGCCCAACTTTCCAGACCACTGGGGAATGCATTAATAGCTTACAATCTTATTTTGTCATTGGCCATAGAACCTTCGTGTAAAGTGTCATTGATATCACTGCGGTAATTTCCCAAAAAAGTAAGAAATGTAAAAATGTTAAGGGACAATGGATAACAGATGGATCAGAAAAGATCACACAGGTTTACTCAGATGACGTGATGATCTTGAAATGTATTTTTGAAGAAACTTGTTATCTATTTCATAATTTCTGTCGAAAGCATATTATTTTTGTTTCAAACTTTCAGTTTCACTGTCGACTGCAAAATCTTACACCCCACAAAAATAAAACCTTTTTCAGTATGCTGGGTGAGAATAGAATATACATGAATATTCATAGAATATGAATAGAAGATACATCATTCTAGGTGATACCAAAATCAAGTCCCGATCTTTGATAACTAACTCTGTAGTTGGAGTATTTCAACTTCACATGATAATTTCAGAAAGGAGATGAGGAGATGCTGGTGTATTACATATTATGGAAAATCATCCTGTTGTCTCCCTCTTTCTGGCGAGCTTAAGAAAAGTTGGTTCAAATTCAAATTCATTTATTGACTTTGAGCTTTACAGCTCATCAGTATGTACACAATACATATAAATACAGTGGCAGGCAATGCAATACCGCAGTGGAGAATGGACAGAAAATGCATGTAGTTACATATATTTTAACATTATATCATGCTATTCCTCAACTGGGTGGCATCATATATATATATACTTAACATAGTTAATTCTTTAAAGTTCGTTGTACTCAATAATTGTATCAGCTTGAAAACTGATGGTTTTTTCCAGTAATACAATTTTATACGTCTCTCTCTTAAAGCTTGATAAAATGGACAAATAAACAAAAAATGATATTCGTCTTCAATATCTTCAGAATTACAAATTCTGCATATACGTTCATTTCTAACAATGTTTCGGTATCTCCCGGTTTCACTATACAGCATATGCGCTGATAAACGTAATCTAGTTAGAGCAATTCTATTTCGCTTTGGTATATATTTACATAAATATTGTTGCAATGTTAAATTATCAACTAAATGTCTACACAAAAAACATTTCGAGGAATTCTCTAATATTTCAAACAGTTCTTGCCGTGCATTATCAAAGATTCTCTGTTTAACAATTGGCAGGGCAACAGACGGGTTCACATTGTGTTGATACAACCACACTTCGCCAAGACCGAGTAAAAAAAGTTTGTCTTTCACAAAAGTTACCCAATTAAAAACAGTATTTCGCTGTGGCATATACATGAGTTCATCATAAGCAGTTTTAAGAACACAGTTCTTAGTATTTAAAAGCTTGAACCAGTATCTAATTAAATTATAATGTCTGGTATGTACAATTGGAAGTCTACCCAATTCAAAATAGATCATTACATTGCATGTTGACTTCTTAACACATAATATCCTTTTGCAAAATTCCAGGTGAATTTTCTCAATATCTATGCCTTTGCACGAGCCCCATACCTCAGATGCGTAACACAGTATACTGTTAACATATGTATCAAAAAGTTTAATCAAGGTATGACAGTTTAAATTCAAATGCTTACATTTTGTATATAAGGCAAATACTGACTTTCGACCTTGCCCGGATAATTGCTTTTGTACAACATTAAATTTATTGTTCCATTTAAAAACGATACCTAAATAAGTAAACTGTTCAACGACTTCTAATTTGTTTCCATCGAAGAACCATTCCTCGTTATTACGTAAGCGGCCTCCATTTCTAAAGACAACAATCTTAGTTTTTGCCGTGTTAACGGTCAATTTCCATGAATTCGCATATATATACAAACTAATTAACATATTCTGTAGCTCATTGGCTGATTCTGCAAGTAGCACCAAATCATCCGCATACATTAATGAAAGAGACTGAGTTCTCCAAAATCATACGGCCTAATACCGTTAGCAATAAAGTAATTTTCAGAATCATTTACATACATTGAAAACATAATTGGGGATAAAATTTCCCCTTGGGCGAGACCCATATTGTTTACAAAAAAATCGGAACATCTTCCCTTAGATGAGACACATGTCTTAACTTTTTTATACATAGCTTTCAAAATTAATTACAGCCTTCCTCGAACTCCTAATTTTGACAATTTATACAACAATTTACAACGATCGACAGAGTCGAACGCTTTCTTGTAGTCAACAAAACAGCAATACAAACGTTTACTATCATTTAGAGATTTTGTAATAATGGCATGAAGCGCGAAAATGGCGTCAACCGTACTTGTTCCAGGACGAAAGCCAAACTGTGCATCTGTGATAATGTCATTCGCCTCCGACCAGTCTACTAGTCTTTTGTTCAGTACAGATGTAAAAAGTTTCGCCATACAGCTCAGGAGACTTATTCCACGATAATTATTAGGATCGTTTTTATCACCATTTTTAAACACCGGGACCATCACCGCTTTAGACCATTCTTCAGGGAAACATCCAGAGTTAAATACATTATTAAAAATAGTGTGTAAGGCTTGTAGTAAAATGTCACCAGCTTCAATAAAATATTCGTTTAATAAACCGTCTAAATCATGCGCTTTTTCACGTTTTAGATGCCTTAGAGCGCTTTTAATTTCGTCCCTAGATATACTACGGTCAAGCTCATCAAAGACGGTGTTCATATCAACATTATCCTCTAAACGTTCATTATCCGGCGGGTCAAGATTCATGGCTAAATCCTTGAAGTGATTAAAAAAGTCATCCAACGACACATTTGAAACATTGGATTTTGTAGTTGAGAATTTTTTATAAAAATACCGTGGATTGGTTTTCCGTAAGTGTTCCATCATATCTCCCTCGAACTTCCTATATTACCTTTTACATGCGGCTTCAGAACGTTTGTATTCCCGTTTCCTTCGTATTAAAAGTTCATGGGTTACATCACATTTATTTCTATTAAAATTATTCAATGCAGTCAGATATTCTCTCCTCAAAGCACGCAACTGCCTGTCGAACCAGGGCTTATTATCTTGGTGAACTCGTGCACGTGGAATGGATTTGTCCGATGACCTTGTCGCGCTGTCACGTGATGACCCGCGTGACGTCGTAGTAAACGGTGATAGTATTTGTAATAGTTCATGCGTGAATTTGTAAACACTGGAATTTATGGCTCTCTTGTGTTGTCTCCCCGTCAATAGTAGCAACCTGATTAATCTTGTCTGTATTTTCCCTGATTGCAACTAAGCATTGTAAAGTTGGTTAAACCTCATCAGATACAGATAATTGTAATAATTAATTGTTAGTAATTAATTGTTTTTTTTATATAAAATGTCATTGTAAAATCTGTTTAACCTGTATAAACTATAACGCTGTGTAGGACAAAACTGTCAGCTGAAGTGGTATAATGAGTGGCGGTTACGGGTTTACACATACTTTTTTTATTCTTGAACATGAAGATATGCTTTGTATATTGTATTTAAATCAGGACAACCAGGTTATGTGAAATTTTGAAGGAGCCGTGTTAGATCTGTGTGTTCTATAATTACACGTCAGAATCAGCAGTCGTCTATCACAGTTGATAATAGATCAATTACACCACCATATTAAAGTCATTTTCATTGTTATTCAAATTGTATCAAAATATTTTGTACTTGTATGTCTTGTTTATTTCATTACAAAGAGGAGAATTTGAACAGTGATTTCCGTTCACTCAAAAACAAATCAGTGCTTGGAGAACCTACACGCTGTCAGATTGTCAGTGATGGCATGAATTCTGAGCTGACACTTTTTTTCGTGTTTGTAAATATGAATAGCCAATGAGGAAGCTGGAACTTTTATTTATCCTAGTTGTCTCCCTTGGCTCCTGAGTATGTATTACACATATTGCTGTATCTATGTGTGAAGAATAATGCAGTTGATGAACCTAGGACATTCATTTGCAGTAGAGTATAATCTGTTTTTTGGGGTTTTTTTTCCATTTTAGAATTTCCTTTTGTGATTGAAAGTAAAATAATTATCCTGTTGAACATCAATACTTCTTTATTGGTGTGTTCAAATATTAAATCCAGCAGTTTCAGGTAGTGTGTAACTGTCACGATTCTTTCAGCATTTTCCAGGTATTTTTTATAAGTGTAGAACGCATGTTTAAACAATTTGGATGCAATTAATATTTTGATTCAGGCTATTTGCACATAAAAAATTGAATGCTAAGATTATACGTAGGTCGGAAGGTGTTGTGTCAGACGTCAGTACGTAGGTCGGTAGGTGTCTTGTCAGTGATCGGTACGTTGGTCGGTATGTGTCGTGTCAGTAATCAGTACGTAGGTCGGTAGGTGTCATGTCAGTCGTCGGTACGTAGGTCGGTAGGTGTCGTGTCAGTGATCAGTACGTAGGTCGGTATGTGTCGTGTCAGTCGTCGGTACGTAGGTCGGTAGGTGTCGTGTCAGTCGTCGGTACGTTGGTCGGTAGGTATCGTGTCAGTGATCAGTACGTAGGTCGGTAGGTGTCGTGTCAGTCGTCGGTACGTAGGTCGTCAGGTGTCGTGTCAGTCGTCAGTACGTAGGTCGGTAGGTATCGTGTCAGTCGTCAGTACGTAGGTCGGTAGGTGTCGGGTCAGTGATCAGTACGTAGGTCGGTAGGTATCGTGTCAGTCGTCGGTACGTAGGTCGGTAGGTGTCGTGTCAGTCGTCGGTACGTTGGTCGGTAGGTATCGTGTCAGTCGTCAGTACGTAGGTCGGTAGGTGTCGTGTCAGTCGTCGGTACGTAGGTCGTCAGGTGTCGTGTCAGTCGTCAGTACGCAGTTCGGTATGTGTCGTGTCAGTGATCGGTACGTTGGTCGGTAGGTGTCGTGTCAGTAGTCAGTACGTAGGTCGGTAGGTGTCGTGTCAGTGATCGGTACGTAGGTCGGTAGGGGTCGTGTCAGTCGTCGGTACGTAGGTCGGTAGGTGTCGTGTCAATACGTAGGTCGGTAGGTGTCGCGTCAGTGATTGGTACGTAGGTCGGTAGGTGTCGTGTCAGTCGTCGGTACGTAGGTCAGTAGGTGTCGTGTCAGTCGTCGGTACGTAGGTCGGTAGGGGTCGTGTCAGTCGTCGGTTTTTCTTTTTCTGTTTTCTTCAGCCAGTGCCCAAGCTATATAATTTGTAATTCTAAAGAAAATGAAATAAAAGTAATTTACTGTTACACAGTAAAGTAACAGGTAGTAACAGGCAACAACAGAAAGTAAGAGTGAAATTAGAGTATCAAGTAGTAACAATTGATAAAGGAATGTCGTTGAAGATGCAGTAACAAGTAGGAAATATATGAAAGCAGCCGAAAGTGGAATTACAAGTAGTAGCAGGTATAAAAGAGGAGAAAGTAACTGAAAGTGGAGTAACAAGTATTTACATACAATACAGGAAATTAATAATGTTAAGGAACAAGTAGTGAAGACAATAAATAAAATTACCTGAAAGAGGAGTAACAAGTAGCAACAGGCAATAAAGGGGACTGAAGGTGGAACAACAAGTAGTAACATGATATACTGGAAAATAACAAAGATATCCAACAAGCAGTACAGGCAATGAAGGAAAGTAACACTTAAAACTCATGTTACAAGTAGTGACAGTGATAAGTGATTAAGAAAGTTACTGAAAGTAGGGTAACAAGTCTTTTCAGCAAAAGAGAGAAGTAAAATAACTGGAAAGAGTAACAAGTACTTAAATGCAATAAAGGAAACCAACTAAAAGTAAAGTAACAAGTAGTAAAAAGTAGTAACAAGTAATAGGAAGAACTGAAAATCAAGTAACTAGTAGTGACTAAAAATGGATTAACAAGTAGTAACAAGCGATGCAGGGAAATCAGAATGTCAAGGAACAAGAAGCTAAGGAAAGTAACTGAGAGTGGATAACCCGTAGTAACGGGCAACAAAGAATGTAACTTAAAGTAGGGTAACAAGTAGTAACAGGCAATAAAGAGAAAAGTAACAAAAAGTAGTAACATGATATACAGGAAAATAACAAAAGTTAACCAACAAGTAGTACAGGCAATTAGGAGGTAACTGAGTGTAGATCAACCAGCAGTGACAGGTAACAAAGAAAGTAACTGAAAGTAAAGTAACAAGAAGTAACAATCAATAATAGGAAGAACTGAAAATCAAATGATTAGTAGTAACTGAAAATGTATCAACAAGTAGTAACAAGCAATACAGGGAAATAACAAAGTAAAAGAACCAGTAGTAACAACCAATAATAGGAAGGACTAAAATCAAGTAACTAGTAGTAACAGGGAAAAAGAGTTAATGAATGAATAGTAACAGGCAACAAAGAAAGTAACAAAAAGTAGGGTAACAAGTTCTTACAGCAATAAAGAGAAACACGTAACTGGAAAGAGATACAAGTAGTAACAGGCAATAAAAGAAATAAAAGAGTAATTCGTAGTAAGAAGCATAAAAGGAAAGTATCAGAAAGCTAAGTAACAAGAAGTAACAGGCAGTTAAGAAATTAGAGTAACAAGTTCTTACAAAGTTACTGGGAAATAGTAACAAGATGTCAGATCCAATAAAGAAAAGCAACTGAAACTTGGGTAGCAAGTAATAACATAAAATTTGAATAACAGTCAGAATATTGAAACAAAAGAAATTATCAACAGAAAATAAATGATTGTAACAAAAATCAAATGGCTCATGTGCATAAATGGTCATCTATTGAGATCTATGATAAAACAATTCTGATATCTAAGCAAGTACAGTAATAAAAGCTAAAAAATTTTCAATTATTTTCTCCATATCCCAATAGAACAAGAGGAATGGGAGACATTATCCAAAATGTACTTCAAGGAATGGCGATACAACTGTCAAAATCCACAAATAATCCAAGATGGCTGCCTGCCATAAGATGAAGCAATGAAACGAAGAAGCAACACTATCGAATGTGGTCTAATGTATCGGTACCATAGCAAAATAAAGCAAGGGGAAGTAACCCTATTACTCTCATCCACAAGACAAAAAACATGACTAAAATTACAGCAAAAGTAAATATAAGTAATTAATTTAAAGTTACATTTACTTGAACGCACTATGACCCACTGTGTTGAATTCTCACTCATCAATCATCAAGTGTTATCCATCAAGTGTAGCCATCCAGGGATTATAGGCCTATAACACTGTATCAAGATATGAAATTTTTTATTAAATTTATTTATTAAATTTCTAGTACGAAGGGAAGTAACTCTTATGTAACCAAATACTACCGTTTTTCTTACCGTTCATATAGATATACATGTTTATCAGAGGGATAATACATGAAATTAAAATGACTGAAGAAATCATCATCATTGAAAATGGAACAGTCAGAGAATATCAATGACTGAAAGTAGATTGCAAGGGAAGTAACTCTAATCATTTGATGTTGCCTTACACAAATGTAAAAAAAAAAGCAACAAGACTTTCACTTAATATTTCACTGTACCATTTTGTTAGTAAAGTAAGTTTTAAGCAAAATACACTAAAATCAATAAATCACTAAAGTCTTCTTCATAAAATACTGTTTAAGATAAAGAAAGATATATGTAACTTACTTCAAGTCCGGAATACTGAGCTTTGTATTCCCCGTTCACTCTACCAATGTGGTTACTAAGTTCCTGTATCAAAATAAAACAATGAAATATATATCACAAGAAATTCCTAATTAAAAGAAATAGAACACAGTTCTTCATGTAATATGGTGAAACAATACTTAAAACAACACTTACAAATGCGGTCAAATTTATTTGTACTGTATTTTTTTAAAATACAAGGGGAAGTAACTCTGTTATAACAAACTTCAATATTTTAACTGATGATGTCTGAAACACTTACAAATATTTAATCTGATCAGGGACGTATAATACGATAAATATTGAATCACAATATATACAGATATATCAAGTTAAGTTATCCTCAGTTTTAGGTAAGGCAAATCAACAAGCTGAAATTGTGATGAATTAAATTAACTTCTATTTATCAAAATAAATCATTAAAGAGCCAGACCACTCCGTTATAGATATTTTTAAAATATTTTTTTGACTGGAGATGTTGTTGTATACTAATAGATAATATATAAATAAAGACTAGTATAAAGTTTCGAACTTGAAATTGTGAAATGTGACATCGCTTGTAAAGAGATTTTACCGATAAATGCAATCAATACTCTTAATATCCTGTATGGAAATCGTCTAACGTATGTATTGATCACATCTTTCAATGCTTAGAAACACAAAAACGTGATTGTACGACTAAAAAGAGGCCCTCAAATAGGGGCTACATACGGAACGAAAATATAGAACATCGTGATATGGATCTATCTAAAGCGAATATTCGATGTTAAGAGTATATATGAATATGCTTTTAGAGTGATTCTACACGAGAGAGCCAAACAGAGAGCGATACAGAGTATGAACAAGCCATCTTCCTTCTTTTCGCCTCAGAGTTCGTCAAAACCCGTTTTCTTCCCCGCTTCCCTCGCACGCTTTCTACCATGTCTTGTCTAGTAATAGGAAATCCCTCCTTTGATAGGAGCACCCCTAGCTTTTGCTAGGGCCGTTATGGTACACTATTGAACAGTTTTTGTGAGTGGATCTTCGACTATGTACATCGTTAGTAGCAAATAGGTATACACAGCCCCTGGGTGTACTTTACGCCATGTAGTAAACAAACGTGCAGGCTATGTACAGGAATATACATTCAGGTAGGAGTGTTTATATATAAACACACGGGCACACAGCAAGCGTGGTAGTTGGTAAGCAGTGTTAATATGAGTCTCTATTCTACTGACACACCACGATGACAATACACAGTTCTTGCGTTTCTAATCACAGTCACAATCCCTTTTTCTTGTTTGATGGAAGTTTACTCAGTATGCTCATCCTTTTCTGGTGTAGAGCAGAACACATTCTTCGTGACAGATATTCACAGGCGAAGTTGTATTCTTCCGGAGCAAGTATTGAGATGAATCTAACACAGTCTGTATGGAGATAGGTTCCTCTTCTGGAAATAACGACGAGAAATTTTCAAGGAAAGGACGATGGATTGATTCATGTACAGTACGGCCGAGGATAAAATGTTGACGTGTCTCTGGTGCAGACTTGCATAGTAAGCATGTCGGGTCCACTGTTGTCTGATTGAATGCACTCCTGTTACTTTGGAGCATGAAGGTGTTGGTAACTAGCTTCAATTTAACTGGTAGTCTCTCTACATCTCTCGGGTCAGATGTTACAGTCTTGAGGATAGGGTGTAATACTCCAGGATCGAATGTACGGCTGAGAAGAGACAGTGAAGAGAAATACTTTGACTGATCCAGGTTCCAAGTCTTCCAATATCCGTCTACTTGTTTATTGACGATCTGCTTCCACAAGTTTTTCTGAAATTGTACCTCACCGTCCAGAATCTTTTGGGTGCTTGGTAGATCATAGACTGCAAGTAGAGTGAAAAAAAACCAGCTTCTTGGGTTGTCTTCCCTTGTTAGAAGTAGTCTCTCAGCAATGTCCGTCACAGCAGGCTCCTCAGAGATGAGGGTTCCAAACATCTTCAACATGTTCTTGTGGATAACAGCCTTAAGTGGAATTGATCCTGTCAAGATGTACACTCCGACACTGTCAAGATGTACACTGACACTTGGCATGTTCGGCTGTGTCTATTAGTACCAAAGCGGACTGTCCATGTTGGAGGACGACAGATTTATTTACAGTTCTTTGCGCATGCGTCAGAGGGCAGGATTTCCCGCATAATTATGAATTAGCACACAGTCGTTTCGAATTCTTTATTAAAACTATTTATTACGTTAGATTTGTAGCGATTTACTTTAAAATTGCGGTATTACAGGGTTAGTCAGAACTTTTGCTACCCGAGAAAAATAGAAAATCATGATTTTTTTTTTATATATATATAAAATAATATCGGTCGAGGAGTGGGTCTGGCTTTTTAAACTTCTAGACTTTTATGTTATATACATATATTAGCAAATTTATTGTGCGAATGTTTATAAAGTTGTATGTATGCATTTGTGACTGTGTTTACTGAGTGTTATTTTCATAGTCCAATTGATTGAAGAACATACTGTTTGGTATGCTCTTTACAAAACCAATGCGTAGCTTTTCTTGAATGGTCCAACCAAGTCTATCAAGCATTTATAGCACTGACACTTGGTTTGTTCAGCTGTGTCTATTAGTACCAAAGCGGACTGTCCATGATAAACCATTCTTTCTGCTGTATATCAGTCTTGCAGTAGAGGTCCCTTGTATGTACTACAAAATGTACAGAAGGCATACAAGTGATTAACACCTTCTCATAATTTAGAGTAAGGTACAGCTATACAGGCATCCGTATAAAACAGATAATACAATGTGTAAGTCCCGAGTTGAACCGACTTTTAATTTCTTTTTTATGGAAGCCTATGAATATAAACTGGCTTTATTACATTTTTTCGCACATGTGTTTCCAATTTATTGTGTACAGACGAGCTGAAAACAAGGGAGGTAACTCACACATCTTCAGGAACAAATATGGCGGCTCTCAGCAGAACGACACGATGTTTACATTCGTTATTTTCGCGAGTGCAACGAGTAGTTACATCACAGTACCGGCGTATCGGTGACACCTGGGTGGACGGAAGCTGTATTGATCGTAAGTTATCATTTGACCGTATGATACCCATGGATTTTCTTGGAAGCTTCTCATCATCTAGTGTCCTTCAAAATCGTCTAACATTGACCTACTGTACGTTAACACGTATTTTAAATCTTCTTGACAGCCCATGATAAAAAATAAAATTTATATTTGGTTAAAATCGAAGTTGGCAGTTGGTGTTGTTTTTTCAGTTTGTATAAAAATCGGTCAATACATTTCCTTTCAACTGTAGTTAAATCCCAACCAGCAGACATACGCTGCACTCGGAAACGTCATAGATGGTTTCAAACGTTGCAGTTGCATTACAGCGTTTCTATAACGTTCGTTTAACGTTACATTTCTGTAATGTTAAACACAGTTTCTAATGATGAAAATGACACGTGTAATAAACGTGATTGAAACGACCGAGTTTTTTCATCAAACATTCCAATCATTCAGTTTAATTATAAACGTTAATGAAACGTTTGTCCAACGTGTAATCCTTCAGGATGAAAAAATATTTAACTTTTTTTTCAGACGTTGCTGGAACGCTTATTTCTCCACTAAAAGTTGTGAAATTTAACGCTTATTTCTCATATCAACGCGATAAAAGTTGTAAAATGAAAACAATAAATAATTGATAAACATTATGAGTTCACGTACGGGCTAGGCATGCAGGGTTTTCTACAATTTTGCTAGTAGTGGGCTGTGTAACTTGCCGTGTACGTGTAGTCTTTTAGGAACATTTTACATAAAATGAAACATGGTTGTGGAACAAAAACTACCATCTATTTGTAATGTGGTAAAATGAGGCATCGGCTCAACTTTTCTACAGATTTTACATAAAATGAAACATTGAACAAAAAAGGTACCCCACACACCCACCCACCAAAAATAATGGGTTTTTACATAATTATAAAGATATGGTACAAGGGAGATAACTCGCAAATACGTTGAAGCAGAGATGCTACGGGATCACGTAACTTTTTGTGTTCCCGCTAGGAAGAACGCTGTTTGGTCTCCTAATTATAGGTAAGTGCCATTTAAAGCATGTTTTGTAAAGTAATGGCAGTCCGATTGTAATATTTACCTGTAATAATCCTTTCGTCATTACTTTGCATAGTTAAATCGTTCTTGTAAAGCATAAATATTGCGATTTGTCTTAATCGAGTTGGGAGCAGACGATGACCTGCCCAGCCGCAGCGCTAACCGAGCGATGATCGACTTTCTATTTTGACATTTTCTGGTGAAAATATGTACTTTAAGTTGTTTCAATTGTTGTAAGCTCATGAAAATACGTCAGTTATAATTAATCAGTTGAGTATAATCATAGCGTAGAAAAGAAATTAAATACGAAATTATGCAGGTGTGCTAAAAATAGTAAATGTGTACCCTTAATAACATGCGGCAATCAAATATGGCTGCGCCCATACAAGTTGTTGGCGGTGAATCGATTGAAATAATTTGTAAACAAATAATTTGAAGCTGGGTGATGCAAGAAAACCTTTTGTTAAAAAACATTTTACTTGGAATCTATTGAATGTGTCTATATTAATCAGTCAAGTCAGTATTTTGGTAAAGTTTATGTAGCTAAATGACTTTGTGTCATTGTTGATATCTAGTCAAGCTTGAAGTACATGAAGAAAAGAGATTGACTATTTAAGAGGAATAGCCAAATGTTATTTGTAATGTCAATGTCAGGAAATATAAAATAAAAACTTTTAGAACAAGATTAAAATGGTTTTGATTTAATCAAATCGTTCTATATTCCGCCACAAATTCTTCTAATGAAATGGTTATTATGGAACTCCTGCATTTTACTGAGGTTTGCATTATTGCTTGACTTGTTTTGCATTTGGTCCTGGATCAAATTGTATTACAAGTAGTTACAACTAATGTTAGTTAGTGGTCATGTTACTTTTACTATAAGTTACAATGATTGAATCCCAATACTGTCCTATAACTATTGAGTCAGTTAATTGGTATGATTATGGACTTGTGATGGAGCATAACAGATCAAGTGGTGATTGTATTTGCCTATTGTATTTTAGAATTAGAGAGTTACATAGAATTACACAGAGTTATAATATAGAATTACACAGAGTTTCATAGAATTACATAAAATTATATAGAGTTACATAAAATTATACCAAGGGTCTCAATAGTGCCACTTTGCTGTATATGATAGGATTTGCCATACTTTACTCTAATTAATGCTGTTATGAAGTGATAATGTGGTTAAACTAGTTACAATTCAGTACACTTTTTTAAAAGATTTCTAAAGTGTTTCTGTTTGAAGGCTGTTGATGTATTGTATGATGAAGTACTGGATAGTTTGTGAAACCTTAGAACTAGTTTGTACTGCACATTATACTTATATCAGTGACCAGCTGATCTCTGGTCAGTAGTGTTTAGTAATTTTGTAGGCTTTGATTAAATTGATTACTCTGTAAGTTGCCTATTAAAGGTATGCAATATGTATTGTGACTTCTCTGTTCCAGCTAATAAAAAACATCAATTTAGATGCTGTTACGTCTCCTTGTAGGTTGGCTTATCTGGTACATCTCCCGAAGAACTTTGGGGTAACAAAAACAACAAAAATCTATAAGATTGTGATATCCCTTTATATACTCTGATGTTTATATAATATACTTTAGCAAATGATAAAACGTTGTAGTGCAAATTTTTGGATATAATACATGCATATAATATATATCATTGATACATTATACATTATTCAATATTATAGCATGCTGGAACATAAATAATTTTCATGACAAATTAAGTGTTAATAAATAATTGTGTCATTTATTTATTTCAGATTTCAATTTTTGGTGTAAGTAGGTGGCCATATCATAGGACACATTTCTTCCTTTGATATTAACTTGGAAAATTGCAAGACGATTAGTAAGTGACTGAACTATCCGGCACTGTGCTGTAAGTTTTGAATCCAAATTTGATTTGCTTGACCAGAGTTTTGAAAGTATATTTAAAAATGAAAATGATTCATTAAGAGAGAGAGAATCAGATAGATCAGACGATTCAACTTTAAGAAATGGTCAAGAAATTAATTTACAAAATGATATTGAGATAAGAAGTCAGCTTTCAGGTAGTGATTTCAGTGAGGAATTGTCAGAAACCTAGAAAACTGATGTGTCAGACTCGGATAATACTAATTATGACAAAGGATATTAATTTGGGTTTGTCCGTCCGTCTGTCACAATTTTGTTTCCTTGTTCTAACTTCCCCAAATATCATCCAATTTGGGTGAAACTTGGTCAGCAGATGCATCTTGGGGTCATTAAGACTGAGTTTGACTGAGTGTAGGGCTCTTGATCTGCCAGATTTGGGGCTGATATTCGGCCTCATTCCCAATGCAAAATAGTATCTTTTTTTTTCCCAATTTAGACCCCAAGTTTTCCCAATTCGAAGGAAAACACCATTATTCTTCCCAATTCAAAGGGCCCCAGGCCCCAGTCCCAAAATGGGATGTGAGAGCCCTGCAGTGTCATCTATTAATGATTATGCATACTAATAAGGTATTTGATTTCATTGGTCGGTTCAATTCTGTGCTCTAACTTTCCTAAATATAATCCGATTTAGATGAAACTTGGTCAGCAGATGCATATTAGGGCACATAAGACTGAAATCAGCAATCTATGCATACTAATTAGGTATCCTTTCATTTCTTTGGTCGGTCAGTTTTTATGCTCAAACACTCCTAAATATAATCTGATTTAGATGTTACTTGAAGTCCCACAAATATTATCAGTTTATCATTAAACTATATCATTCTACATAGCATTATGACATGTTTATTCCTAACATGTAAAATGTTTACTTACAATTGGTTTGAAAAGCGGGGTTTATAAATTCAATAAATTTGCTTGTTTACCTTAATCTTTCTGTTGCTTCAATTTTATACCATGTTTGTCAATAAGAAAGTTCAATCAGGCAATATTGGTTTGAAGTTTACATTGTTTTTCAAAGTGGAGAAAACATTACTGTGTGGTTTTTTGTAAAACGTTGTTTCATTGGAATGTATTATTGCATATTTTCATCCGGACCAATCAAATTGCGCTAAACATAAAAGAAAAGCCGGTCGGAAATGGGTCTAGATTATGCTTTGAGCAAAAGTTGTCATATAAGTACATTGACATTACGAAATGTTTGTCAAATGACATGTTCGATTTAAAAGATTTTATATGATATACAATATTCATTTTACGGGAATGAATCTTTCGATATACTGATCACATCGAGCTCGATGTGTCAAATCAGTAGGACAACTGTACTGTACAGTACAGCGAACTTGTTCACAAACTAAACTGCAGGGTATGTGTTGAATTTTGCATTTAAAAGACATATCTTTTAAATTAATTTTGTATATTGTTATACTTAGGCAGACACATTTGCGAAGCAGATTCACAGGTTGGTACAGAGTTGGATTGCGCTTTGATACTGGACTCCTGAGCATTTATGTTAAACAAAAACATTTCTGTCATTAATAAGTGGTTAAGTTTATACCCAGATGTACCTACCGGGTTTAAAACTGGTTGCCATGCCGACAGGTGGACCTTACAGGTGAGAGGGGCCAATCAGTGAGCCATTTGTGAAAAAGACACTGCTAGGTCATGTGTTTTTTACGTAATTCATCCAGGTGTTAAACAAGATCCTAAGGGCATAGATTAATTGCTTATTAACTGTGATTGTTGCGTTTTACTGGCCAAAATAATGTGATATTAACCAGAATTATCATCAAGACAAGTGATTAAAAGAATTAAAATACATGAATTATATAGCAGAAAAATGGTGCATGAGGAAAAACATGATAATAACAGGAATGTGATATTAAATGGAATCTACTGTAATTCATAATAGTGGATAAAATATGCTTAATATTTTCCATGTTGTCCTCTTCATCTTTTTTGAGTAAAAGAAATAATGTACGTGATGATATCGTTTCAGTTTGTATCCTCACCTCAACTTGTTTCATCAAGTGATGATGAGGAGGTGGAGGATCCTCCTACAGCACCCCCAAAAACAAGTCAACTGAAATGCCAGATCTCCCTTCACCATCGACAGTTCCATCTCCGTTGTGCACAGCTGTCCGGCCATCGACAGGCTCTGCTCGGTCAACAAGCACTCAAGAGCAAACAGGTACTTTCAACTGATTGAAAAAATATAATTGATATTTACTGTCAATGTTCTGTTAACTTAAAGTTGCTTTTATCTCTCTTTTGGAATATTGACTGTGGCATTTTTAATCATTGATTGTTGAATAACTTCATTTTTTCCTGTTACAGGTGTCGGGGACAAAGCTATTTTAACTCTCCTACATGAGATCAAAGGCCATGTTAGAAAGAACACACTACTGCTTCACGCCCTCTAAATCCGACATGAGCTAGTCCAAGAAGAAGACCTTAACTTTGAAGACGATTACAAATTTCCTCTAACAACAGAGGAAACCTTCCATAAGGCAGAGAATCTTCGAGAGAGAACAAAAATAAAGCTGTTGTAAGTTAAATATAACTTCACAAATTAGTCTTGATGCAAAATGTGGGTTTTGATTATGCATCCTGTCAGGAAATTATTGATACACATATTTAAAAAAAAATTTATTTTACATATTACATACCTCGCAAGCTTTGGTGGCCATAATAATGAAAATAAAATAAAGAGGATTATGGAGGCTGCAATGAAAAATGAACTTGCGGTGTCATTCAACTGGGTCGGGAGAGGAGGGAAATGGGCATTTTCCCGCACCAACCTGGCAAAATCTGTCTACGGCGATACTGTTTTAATATATTTCTGATTACTTTTAAAATTTGGACTTCAGAAGTATGATGGAATATATCATCAACCAGCTTTAAGAAATATATAAATTTGTACTTGAAGGTGCTGGCAAAAAGGTAGGACTTACCCATGCCGAAGCTGAGCAGAAAATAAAAAACTGGTTAAAATGCACCGGTTGTACGGGCGGAAAACAGGCAAGGCCAAATCTCAAGGTAACAAACCAAACGATATCAATTTTGCACTTTAATGTTTAGATTACTAGTATATAAATTTTAGATCAATCATAATGAATTTTCATGTAATTCCTAAATGCAAGTTGTGTATTGTTTTAGACAATCTTAACTGGAAAAATGGATGTTTTAAATATAGCAGCATAAATTTAAATGATGTCCAGATATTTCCTTTTCATTTTATTTCAGAAGAAGTACAAGAAACACCAAATACGTCCTTGAGCAGTGGTGATGAGTCAGAATGAAGACGATGATATTTTTGTTAACAAAATAAATACATGTCTCACACTAACATACAGTAGGTGCTGTTGTATATAACAGATAGCGTTGATTTGGTGTACACTTTGGTTTAGTTTGCTGAATGTGCTAGGGTCATTTAAGGATGGCTTCCCTGTGTATGCAAGGTGAATGACAGAACCCAAAGTCTTCCTCACAACACTCAACATAAGGCTAAAAGTGAGGCATGTCAAATGTGACAATTAGGAAGAAAAACGATCTTTAGGAAAGAGAGAAAAGATAAAGATCCCAAATTTAGTCGCCTCTTACGATCATGCAATAGGGGCAGCACAATTCTTACGTCCCAGGCAGTTTGGTGTACACTGGAAAGCGTAGGTACACAAGTAGCAAAAGAAATGAGAGGAATACAGCATGGGGCTGTATTCAGTTCACTATGATTTAAGAAAACAACAATTAAGCGTAATTATGTGTTGGCTATCTGCACGTGTTAAACAGAAAATTCAGAATACATATTTCTTAATAAGATAAGTTTGTATATTTACAACCTGGATACTCAAATTGTTACAATCAAATATACTTTTCCTCTGTGCCCCCCTGGAACATGTCATGGCATATTGAAGACACAAGTGAAATATTTTGATTAGTTCTAGGAAGAAAAACTGACCAATCACAGGCTGATATGCTCCTTTTTAAGATTACAAAGGAGCAACACCCAACTTAAAAGCCATTACAGTATGCCTTTTGCAGCTATGAAAATTCTTTGAAGTAGCCTACATTAAAGGATCAAACAAACTAGTCTTTTTGCTGTGTCCACAAGGTGTCGCACATGGAATCTTCAATTTTTCCATACATGTTCCAGGAGTGCAGAGAACTAAAGGGATTGTAACCTCTGGAGTATCAAGGATAGTATTTTTATTAGGTCGCCTGAGCCGAAGATTTGTCTATCGTGCGTCGTTAACTTTTCACATATTCGACTTCTCAAGAACCACTGAATGGATTTTGACCAAACTTGGCACAAAGCATCCCCATGGGAAGCCGCTTCAAGTTTGCGAAGACCATATGAAATTATGTTGAAAAAAGTAATTATGTCCCCTTTGGGGCCCATTAGGGGTGTAAAAGGGGCCATATGTAAAAACATTCTTTAAATGACATCTTCTCAAGAACCATTGGATGGATTTTGACCAAACTTGGCACAAAGCATCCCCATGGGAAGCAGCTTGAAGTGCGTGAAGAAAAAGGGTGTGGCGCCAATAGGGGCCCCAGGAGGGGGGAAAAGGGGTAAAATTAGGTAAATCTTTTTTTATCTTCTTCTCATGAACAGTCAGATTAAATTCATATCTGATATTTAGGGTCCTTATGGCAAGGTCTACAAAGTTTTGGAATGAAAAAAAATTGGGTCAAAAACTGCCCCACTAGGGGGCACTCAAAAGGGTCAAAAATTCAACTTTGACCGATTTCAACCAAATTTGATAGAAAGCATCCCTTAGTGAAGGACATATGAAATTATGTTGAAAAAAGTGATTATGTTCCCTTTGGGGCCCATAAGGGGTGTAAAAGTGGCCATATGTAAAAACCTTCTTTAAATGACTTAATCTCCATGGATTTTGACCAAACTTGGCACAAAGCATCCCCATGGGAAGCCGCTTCAAGTTTGAGAAGAAAAAGGGTGTGGCCCCAGGAGGGGGAAAAGGGGAAACTTGATATGAATGTTCTACACAAGGTCCTGGCAAGTGTTTAAACATTTTGGGGCGATTCAAAATCAAAGATGGCCACCCTGGCCTCTGTTTGGCTAAGATATTAAAGACTTCCTCACAAGAACCATTGGGTGGGTCATGTTCAAACTTGGTACAGATGTTTTTTTAGAAAGAAATCCATAAGGAAGGGAGGGAAGAAAATGTTGGACCGTGACACATTCCCACAACATATGAATTATTGTCTCCACTTCAGTCTTACAGTGAGGCAGTATGCACTATCAATAAGACCAATCTCAGATTTAAAAAAAAAACAAGAGATTTAAGATATGATGATTGATTTACTGTAGCCAGTGTAATTCTAAATTTTATTCATGAGAAAGGAGAAAGAAGTATTATTTTCCAGGTTTCATTCTCAAATTCAAACATTCATTATACCCCCCGCAAAGAAGTTAGGGGGGTATACTAGAATCAGGTTGTCCGTCTGTCTGTAGACACATTTTGTCCGGCTAACTCCTCCTAAACCTGTGAACCGATTTTGATGAAATTTTACAGGAATATTAAGGATCATGCGTAGATATGCATGCCCCTTTCTTTTTTTGAAAATTTTGGTTGCCATGGTAACTGGTCACTATAAACAAGTTTTCTAATAAATGTCCATAACTCCTCAGTTATTTGACCGATTGTATTCAAACTTAGTAAAAAGATGTAATTCAGTAAGGCCAATAATTGGACATATTAGACGTTTCCCAAACTGTTACCGTGGAAACACAATCCTGGCCTCTGATTATCAACCGATTGCCAGATGAGTTTGAGATTGATGTAGTACCCACTTATTATAGTGACCATTTTTTTGTCTCTGGCCCTTCAGTGGAAAATGTTACTTCAATAAAGATGTAAGTATTGCAAGACTCTCTTGATCATGAACAACATGTATTCCACCCCTTCTGATTTCCAGAAATGCAGGCACATGCAGAATATGTCAATTACTCTCAGAATAACACTTTAACTTATCCATTGACTCGTTGCAGTGTGCGGGGGGTATTGGTCAGCCATCTAGGTGACAGTTCTAGTTCCATTTGCTTTTTCCCTGTAGGTATATAGTATTTTTACACAGCATAGTATAAGAATTTGTTCTCTTATTATGTTTGAAATTTTTGTGTCCAATTTTCTAGGGAAAGTTTTTCAATTATTATATGAAGTTTTTATCCAACTTCTGATATTGAAAATGTAATACTTTATCAAAACCCTTGATAACAGAATCAAATGCCTTTTCAAAATTACCACTCAAATGCATTCTGGAAGATGGTGTTCCTCAGCATAGTGCTTAATATCAAATACTAGACTTGGGCTTACCCCAATCAATCTGTTTGAAATGAATCATGACTGACCTGAATTAATTGTCTTAAACTGATTTTTTTTTCAATTGGATGCAATTTTATATACAATATTAAGCAGGCCATTAGGTCTCAATTTTTAGCTCACCTAGTCCAAAGGGCCAAGTGAGCTTATGCCATAGCGCAGTGTCTGTCGTCTGTTCGTCCGTCCAGCATCCATCAACTTTTCATTTAAACAACTTCTTCCAAAATACCAGAAGGCCTAGAATAATTATATTTGGCTGGAAGGTTCCTTTGATGAAGCCAAACAAAGTTTGCAAAAAAAAAAAAAAAAATAATAACCATGACCCATATTCAAAGTCACAGAGGTCAAATGTGTTAAAACATTTAAACGACTTCTTCCAAAATACCAGAAGGCCTAGAATCATTATATATGACTGGAAGGTTCCTTTGCTGAAGTCCAACAAAGTTTGCAAAAAGGAATGACCTTGACCCATATTCAAGGTTACAGAGGTCAAATGTGTTTAAACCTTTAAACGACTTCTTCCAAAATACCAGAAGGCCTAGAATCAGTGTATTTGGCTGGAAGGTTCCTTTGACGAAGCCCAACAAAGTTTGGACAAAAAACCTTGACCAATATTCAATGTCACAGAGGTCAAATGTGTTAAAAACTTTAAGTGACTTCTTTCAGAATACTGGAAGGCCTAGAATCATTAAATTATGCTGCTATGTTCCTCTTATGGTGTCCTACAAAGTTTGTTAAAAGAAATGACTTTGACCAATCTTCCAGGTCACAGGAGTCAAATGTGTTAGAAATGTTGAAACAATTTCTTCTGAATAATCAAAAAGCCTAGAATCATTATATTTGGCCAGTATTTCCTTTTATGAAGTCCAAATTGTCTTGGCTTATCCCCTTTTGGTAAACATGTAATAACTCCCTGTCTGTGTGTTACCGATAACTTTCCCTGTTCATATAAATAGTTAATGTATCTCAATACAGACTTTCCTAATTTTTCCAATTTACAAACTTTCTCAATACTGTATATGAACATGATTTTGATGTTATGCTGTATATTCTCATTATATATATATATTGTCAGTATATTCTCTTCTGCGTAAAGCTTAGGCTAAATATATATATTGTCAGAAGATAGCCTGGATATTCTCTTTTGCATGAAGCTTAGGCTAAATATAGATATTGTTAAATGTTTTAGATTAAATGATGAATACATGTGAATTCTTTGTAACATTTCAGCATCTACTGGACTAACTGAAGACCAAAGAGAGATGCGGAGAGTCGCTTTAAACTTTGCAAAGAGGGAATTATTTCCAAACATGGCCATATGGGACCAGGAAGTAATAATGATTATATACATATATTATTATCACAATAATTTTTATAGGACTTTTTCAGGCAAGTCCAGAATACAATTTCCAAAATGAGAGATGTAGTGGGTCCTTAAAATTTTAGCAAGTCTTACAGAAAAGTCATTAGTCCAGGACTCATTTATTGGTCATAACACATCAGATTTTCCTGGGAACACCATTTTCGGTAAGAGTTACTTTTGAACCCCACACCCAAAGTGGCTACCAATGGGTTATTATACCTGGTAAATATAATACAAGTGTCTGAAAGGGTTGATTTTAAGACCATGCCCCAATTTTTCTTGGTACCCCTTAAAATAAACCCTTTTAGATACTTATTATAGCCTACTGGTAGTCATTTTGGGTGGGGGGTTCAAAAGGAACTCTTTCCGCATTTTCAAATCAGTACCATGTATTTGGTTCAATAATCTAATGTCCTTAGTTAACTTGGTGTGAACTCACTGTGTTATGGATCATGTGAAGTTGTCCCAAAAACGAATTCAGGTAAAATGTAGCAGAAAGCATGTGTTTGTAATTATTTGTTTGGTTTATCAGGAGACATTCCCAGTTGATGTGTTGAAGCGTTGTGCAGCCCTGGGATTTGGTGCTGTGTACTGTAAGGAAGACTGTGGCGGTACCGGACTTTCCAGGCTTGATGCTTCCATGATATTTGAAGCCTTATCCCAGGGCTGTGTTAGTACTACTGCTTACCTCAGTATCCAGAAGTAAGTCTACACAACCATTTGTCAGTGGTAGAATTAGCCACTGGTCCACTTGTTTTTGACTAACAAGTTTGCTGATGATTCAATTGGTACATGTAGTCCAACAAGCATTCCCATTACACCAGTATCTTTTATTAAAAGGAAATTGCTGTTCAGTATATTTAACAATGGGTAAATCAGTTGCTTTGATTTAAAAAATACCTTTAAACACATTCATATGAAAACTTTAACGATAATTAGAATGTCTTTAACAGTACAACTTTTGAAAAATCACATTTACACACAACAAAATCCTCACTAATATTAAAACGATGAAAACTATCTTGGAATGGTTTCTTTCTAGAATACCTTCAGTCCATGAAACATTTTGTTTCTCTTATCCACAAGAAAGCATCACATAGCTTTTAGATTTTAATTATTTTCTTGGAAACGTGCACTACTTGACACCTAGGTATGAGTAAAAAATTAAAACCTTTTTGTGAATGTTTTTTAAAGCGTGTGTGCCTGGATGATCGATGAATTTGGCTGTGATGACTTGCGGCAGAAGTTTATTCCAGATTTAGCAACGCTGGACAAATTTGCTTCTTATTGTCTCACAGAGCCTGGTCAGTGTGTCTTAAATGGAAAGAAAATGATGGTTTTATGTAACGTATGTGTGTGTTTGCATGCATGCGTGTGTGCATGTATGTATGTTTAATATTGGTGTATCCATTAAAGTTTCTCAAAACTGATGTTGGAGTGTTTTTCATGTTACATTGTAATTATCTCATTATTTTAGGATACATGTAATGTTGGAAATTTGTTTATTTAAATGATAATCATTAAGAAAATGCATCATTCCTTCTGACACACATGTCACACCTAAGAAGTGATGAACAGATTTCAAGTCATTTTCAGATTTTGATATTTATTGCTTGTTAGAGAGAAATTATCAGGCATGAGATATGTTTGGTTTTTTTTTTTTTTTTTTTTTCCCATTCCTTAATTTAAACTTTATTCGATAGATAATTTCACTTTGGATCATATGTCTGCATACTTTATATAACATTGTTTTGTATGTTATAATTACTATATTTTGTCAAAAGATTATGGAAGTGATGCTGCTAATATCAAGACGACAGCTGTTGCCAAAGGAGATCACTTTGTTCTTAATGGATCTAAGGTAGGTTATCATTATTTAAATCAGCCATACCTTAATATTTACCATTGCATGGCATTCATGATTGCTACCTTGTAACCTTATACTTACTAAAGTTAGTTTTGCATTACCAGCTCATGAATTGCCATGAATATTGAAAGGAACTTGCGAATATTGGGGTTGCCTTCCCTTATAATTTGATCTTGATACATTAAAAGAATGGACAATGTACAACACCATTACAGTTTGATTGTTCTATTTCATAGGATATTGTATTCTTATCAGGCAACAAAAAATCTAAGGAAGTTACTTTTGTGTTTATATTTGTGTAAAAAACTTATGTGCTTAGATTAGTATATCAAAGTGAAGCGAATATTTGGGAAGTCCCATGTAACTATATTTGGATACAAACTGATATTGTTGGATTGTTATGTCATCCTTGAGAGCTGCTTTCGACTGATTTACTGTAAAAATTATAAAAAATACACATTACGAAAATTCACACTAAATATGTGAAAGTTATTTGTCTTCATAAATTTCACCAATGCATATAAATATGTTAGATATTTCACGGTTATCAAAATATAAATTAGATATGCAGAAAGGTTCATTGATCCTGAAAATAACCCTGGCACATACAGCTGGTCTGTTGCAAATGCTAAATTAACCCACCACAGAAATACTTTATTACACTAATGTTTGAGCACGGTGGGGAATGTTTAGAATCTACCAATCAGAAATGGCAAAAAAAAGCAGAAATAAATGCAAACTTACTCAAATGTAATATTCATCAGTGCCTTCAAGAAAAGATAATCCTCAAAAGACGAGTTGGGATATTCTGACTTAATTTGTACATTGATCAGAGAGGAAGCATGCACATATGAGCTGCTGTTTGTATTCCATTTTAATAACTTTTTTAACATTTAAAATTATACTAAACTAACACTGAATTTTGACTGAAAAACTCAACACATGTGTATTTAATTCAAAACATTGTCGTAGAAATTAAAGCACAAATGAAAACATCCTGTTTTAAATATATATTAAGGTTGTTGCTAAGACATTTTAGTATTTTCTGAAATTTAGATTGTTTTAAGTCGGGTACAAATGAATGTTTCAGTCTTTCATAAGTGGAGGAGGAGAGAGCAATGTGTATTTGGTCATGTGTCGGACAGGAGAAGCCGGAGCTAAGGGAATATCCTGTCTATTAGTTGAGAAAGGCTCCCCTGGACTTTCATTTGGACAAAAAGAAAAGAAGGTAAACCCAGTTTAACTAGTTATCTCCCTTTAACTTACAGTGAATTTCAGAACAGTTATGGATGAGATACTATTAAAGTAAGTAAATGCAGTGTTTATTGAGAAAACTGCAAAATAAGGCAATAAATGTGTACCATGGATGAAAAGTAATATGAATAAGTTGCATATGCTCCAGAAAACAACAGTCAATTGTCATTTTCATGTTAAGAAAAACATCCAAAAGAATTATTTTTCAGTGTACTAAAGTATTGCTTTCCTGTATTTCACTTCAATTAATTCTTATCTCCTTAGATGGGATGGAATTCACAGCCAACACGCCAAGTGATATTCGAGGACTGTGTGGTTCCTGTGGAGAATGTGGTTGGAGAGTTAGGAGATGGATTCAAGATTGCCATGAGAGGCCTCAACGGAGGAAGAATTAATATTGGTGAGGGCTTTGTAAGCTATACAAAAAATTCAAATTTCTTTAAGTTCACTCTTTGGTATTTTAAGAATTAGCTTTGCCTGTATGTTTATTAAGTTTTGTGTTGACATCAACATCAAAATTGTCTGATAATTTTCTTGTTTATGACAGTCTGTACCATAATAATAAAAAAATCTTGTCTTTGTTTATGTTGTTGATATCACATCCTCCTCATACCCATAAAATGAGCATTCTAACAGTTGAGTAGAGACAAGCATCAGTGCCGTAGTGCATTATAATGATCATTGTGCTCCTTTGTCAACTTCTTTGTGCGTCCAGTTTCCTTGGATAATTTCAGGAGATTTTTTTAGAACCCTAAAGCCTAAAATTCCTCAAGTTTCATAAGCAGTTTTAAACTTTACATATTGAAGTGGAAAAAAGTTTTCATACAAGTTCAAAAAAGCCAGAAAGACCTTACCTGCATGATACTACATGTTAATTAAGTTGTTAATACATTTTACCACAAATGTCTTGTTTCTAAGGTCTAGAACTTCATTATAATACTGTTTAATGTGTCATATTATGGTGCAGTAATTTGCAGTCATATTATTATCCATAAATGTGAAATGTTATCGCTGATAAATTGTTGATAAGGATTCATTCTAGTGATACATGAGCCATTTATTTGTTCTGTATATTTTGATAAGTGTCTGAAAATTGAGTGTTGAGATGTCATTATGTTCTAGCTTCCTGCTCTCTTGGTGGTGCCCAGTCAAGTATAGAACTCTGCAGAGATTACCTGAAAGTGAGGAAGCAGTTTGGAAAAAACACTAGATAACTTTCAGGTAATGAACAAGATTTCATTTATGTGTTTTGGGGGAGAGGATATATATAGTGAGTGAGTATTATGTAATGAGAACTTTTACATATCTGGTTCATATTTACTTCATAGTAACATACAATCTGCACCTAATCTGATTCTGATTTGCGAGACATTCATGTCAAATAGACATATTTATGCCCCTGTCATACATGATCAGGGGCATATAGTGTTGCACTTTCCGTCACTCTGTTCCCCTTTTTTTCTTCACAAGGTCTCCTGAACCCTATGGAGGATTTTAATGAAACTTGGTAAAGAGAAAGATCACATTGTGTAGATGTGCATATTGCAAGGGGAATGCTGTCCAACAGTTTTACAGGAGTTATGGCCTTTGTAGGTCCAACCATTGTGAAGATGTCATCCATCTTTCACAGAATTACTGAACATCTTAAAACAAATTCACCAAACAACCACTGTTTATTTGTTGTGCAATTTGTTTCATTTATTTTAGTTTTATTTTGTAGATAAAATGACAGTTCTTAGATCTTAAATTCATATGAATTTCTTTAGAATCCAGGGGATGTATTTATTTCTATTTATTTCAACCATTCATTTTAGTTTCAACATAATTTTAAGATTTTATGTTTTGTTCATGATTCAGAAACAATTTTATACAAGTGTTTGTTTTGATGATGATGATACACAATTTTTGTCTGTATTAAACATGCTGTATCCAACAACTGCTTTACCAGTCCATATATCTCTAGCCTTTATCTATCTCTTGTAAGATCTTGTGACACATTTCTGCTCTCATTGACAGTATTTACAGTTTCGGTTAGCGGAAATGGCCACTAATTTAGTTGTGTCCAGGAATATGGTGAGAACTGCCGCCCGGTCACTGGACGAGAATTGGCCGGAGAGGGTCATCTTATGTTCTATGGCCAAACTTTTTGCCACAGAAGAGTGTTCAAAGGTGGAGTGAATACAGTATAATGGCTCAGACTTATCCAATGAATATTTATTAAATGATTTGATAAATAATATGTTTATATTTATGTAATACATGTAATTGATTGGTATGGCTTATCGTTATTAAATCATTTTCTTCTGACATTCTGTTACCTGGTGTTAAAGTAATTCAGTATAATAAGTACATGTATAATGAAATGCTTTGAAGAAATTTCTTACCAGACTTATCCTTCCTGACAGATATGTAATGATGCAATACAGCTCCACGGAGGGTATGGTTATTTGAAGGACTACCCAGTACAGCAGTACACACGAGACATCAGGGTACATCAGATTTTGGAAGGTAGATGTCAAATCACATGTAGTTGATCAACTTTAAATTCTGGTATTCAAAATAATCTATCTTTCGATTAAATGAACTGGAAAGATGAGCTACACATCATCCTTCTGTTGTATGTTGTTCTATTTTTCCCAGATCAAACATGTATAATGAGTGTACACTTTTAAGATGCTATTAAAGTTCTCCAGATACCATCTATAAATTAGACACCAATAAAAATATGAAGACTGCATGATTCTTAACAATAAAAAAAATGTTCTTTTGAGTACATGTACTATGAACATTTCAGAAACAGAAAATCTCAAGTATCTTTTCTTCCTAAAGCAAGAAGGAAATCTATATAAATCTACATGTGACATATTATCTCTATTTACCAGGTACCAATGAAGTGATGAGAATGTTGATATCCAGAGATTTACTGACAGACGATGAGAGGAAGTATGCATGATGGACAGATGGAATCACCTTGATAACACTGCTATAATATTTCTGGGATAATTAATACTGGTGTCTGGTGTTGTTTGAACACAATATCTGACTGCTGTGTGTGTGACTAAAAAATATTAAAAAAACCAGCTGGTTCTGTTACACATGTCTGTGATATTGAGAGTGTAGCTACAACATGGAAGTTTTACAGTGAACACATTACCTAATAAACAATGTATTTATCTGTTGCTCTCCAGCTGCCCAGTGTCCAGTTGTGATGTCATAATGTATATATATATTTATCGAGAATAATTTAAAATTTTAACAAATCTGCTGTCATTCAATCAGGTTTCTGATATCTTGGCCATTTTTTATATAATGGGGAATTTTTCAAAATGAACTATAGCAGCATAAAGAGAATGGTGATTTATAACAACTGTTGTTTCTGATATGATTAAATAGTGGTTATCATAGTGGTAACTCTCTTGAAATGGAGGCGATTTTATATGTCATTGGGGTAGCAAGCTTTACAGCAGATATCAAACCACTGGTTGGTGCTCTTCAACAATCTCAACATTATGTACAGTATTTTTTTATTTTTTTTTCCAAATTTATCAAATTTTAGCAGAAAATATCTCTGTTAATAAAATAAAGGTTAATATTTAAACAGATGTTTTTTTTTTCAAATTTAATTTGGAATATGCTGTTTAAACTTTACTATATGTTGAAATACTTTTTTATTATGAGATTATATGTAGAACTTAGGAATATGGAAATATTTGTTTCCCTTCATTCAGATGTATTTTCATTTGTATATTTGCCTACATGATCTTGCTATTGACGAAATTTATGTCTTGTAAACTCTAGCACAGGATTCACATAAAGGGCCATAACTCCTCAGCTATCGGGAAAGAGTGTTGTATAACTAAAGATATAGGGATGTCTCTTACATCCATACCACTTGTACTTATTTCTAAGGGTAGAAACACCCCATGTATTTGATTTTGGAACAATCCTAACACCGTAAATTGATCACTGAAATAGTATTGGAGCATAATATCAGTCATGCGAGGTACATGTATTTAATTTTGTATGGACTTGTTAAGCCTTTTAACAATAAAAAACAATCATATGGTTGAGTATTTATTTTTGTCTGATTATTATCAAAGAAAGTGTGATTGTTGTACAACGAGTTTAAGAAGCTGTTGTATATACATATGTAATTAACTTCATTGAATTTTAAGTTTGTGTATTTTGTGACGTTTGTTTAAAATTGTCACATTTTAGCAAACACCAGATAAGTACATTGTTAAAAATAAAATAAAGTCAAGGTTGTTTCTCTGTTTTTGTGTTTTATTTACTGAACAAAGTCATTGAATGACATTTCAGTCATATGGTATTCTGGAACAGATGGCATAGTATGAAAGGTTTCAAAAACTTATTTTTTTCTGTTTGAACCCTGCTCAGTAGGTTTAAGTCTATCTGCACTCCACTTCAGTATTAACAGGGAGATAGACATCTTAGATTGTATCACATTGATCTACTTACTCAATTTAATGTGCTAGATGTTATCAATGTGTATATCTACAGACGTAACTAGTGTGCTGCTTGTGTACTATGATCACTCACCCACCGGGGGACTGTGTACACAATATACACAACACAGGGACTCGGAGAATTGACCTCCAGAGAACTACAATATATTCAACATCGGGATTTTAGAGCTAATATTTACAAAAAACACCCGATAAAGGGACTAGAGAGCTAGTCTTTACACAGTATTACCTAACACATAGACTAGAGAGCTAGTCTTTACACATAGACTAGAGAGCTAGTCTTTACACAGTATTACCTAACACATAGACTAGAGAGCTAGTCTTTACACAGTATTACCTAACACATAGACTAGAGAGCTAATCTTTTCACAATATATCCGACACAGGGACTAGAGAGCTAATCTTTACACAGTATTACCTAACACATAGACTAGAGAGCTAATCTTCACAGTATTACCCAACACATAGACTAGAGAGCTAATCTTTACACAGTATTACCTAACACATAGACTAGAGAGCTAATCTTTATACAATATATCCGACACAGGGACTAGAGAGCTAATCTTTATACAATATATCCGACACAGGGACTAGAGAGCTAATCTTTACACAATATACCCGACACAGGGACTAGAGAGCTAATCTTTACACAATATACCTGACCCTGTGACTAGAGAGTTAATCTTTACACAATATACACGACACAAAGACTTCAGAGTTAACCTCAAGACAACCACACATTTATCACGATGTACCATATATATAGCCTACAAAGAGACTACAGCGTTCCCTTTTCTTCAACAGACGCAATCATATCGGGATATTAAATATTCAATGTTCTTCAAACGAACCTTTTCATTATTTATAAAAAGAATTGTTTAAAATGGTCTTAAAATATCGCATGAATCTATGCAAAATAAATGGAAATAAGATAAACCACACCTTTAGACGTCTAGATTATCACAAATTGTTTCACGACGTAACACATTCCGGCTCACATGTCCCTGTGTGCGTGCGCGCGCGCGCACACACACACACACACACACAAACACACACACACACACACACACCACCACCACCACCACCACCACACACACACACACGCACACACACACACTTATGTACGTACCATGTTCTTGTATATGAAATGGATGTTAATGAATGCTAGTAATCGGTAATTACACAAGTAGTAAATACATACATACCAATGCCTAATTGGTGTATTCTTGTCATTTAGAGTGATTTCGTAATAGCTGACGGACAAGATAAAGAAATTCTTTATGTTCAGTATTATCACGGGTTTTACATAGTAATCTACAATGTGGGTGTATTTCGTAACTTGTAAAGATATTAGTAGTGACATATCCTATTAACTAGTTTTGAATTGAACATTAAAAAAAATCTTATAAATACAGTAATTTAGGTCATCAGATTTTATACACGAGGTGAATTGGTGGTTATGTTAGAAAATATCTTTGAAGCTGTAATACTGAGTAAATACTTTAACCTAAAATTCTAAAACGTCTTGATCGTTTGATCGTATTACTCTGCAAATTTAGATAGGTAGGGGAGATTCATGAATTCTGGTCGGTTGTATTTTTATTTTTATATTTGTAATAAAATACTTTGATGATTTATTCTCGTTGCGAAAGAAATTCACAGAAATTTAAGATAAATGGTTTTAAAGTAATTGCTATATCTTCACCATATGTGATAATTACGATAGAAATGAAACGTCATCATTTAATTAAAATTCAATGAGTGAAATTAACAGTATGTGTGTTGTACGTGTGAACCTATGTATATCACCACTCAGGGTCATTCTTACGATAAGGACCATCGCTAGGTCACCATACTTATTTTTCGATGTGGTGAAATCATTGCTAATCAATCAATTATTTGTAACGGGCATGGACCGACCCTCCTATTGTACCTTGTACTTTTACTGTTACACGTCATACCATATACTGTATAACTGCTGATTTTCGTGGGAATGATAGATATTTCCGCTTTTATAAGCGAAATCGTGAAATTTTGATGTGTGAAATAATATCATTGGGGGTAAAACTAGCACTTTAATATCCAGAAGTGTCATTTACTCTTCAGAGCTCAGTATTGTAATACATACGTATTCTCTGGAGCTGTTGGGAATATGCGGATTTTCATGTCATTGAGATTCTGAATTAGTTTGTGGGTAATATGTGCTTTGTCGTCCTGTCTCCTAATGATACGTGTATTCAAAAGTATCTTTTTAAATTTATCAGGTACTGTATTACGTTGATATTTCACGGAAAAACTGTTCAAGATTTCTCCTTGTAACATATGTATGGTACTGATCTTTATGTAGAGTAGATGAGCTCCGAATATGGCTAAATATACAGCTGATATTTACGTGAATTTCCTTTTGTTCTGGACCTTGAAAAAGTTCATATTAATTTGAAGAAAACTTTTATTTATAATTAAATGCAACTATTGAGCAAACACAATTTACAAGTGTTGTGTGAAATTGGTAATATGAAACAGCCGATATCTCACTCGCCTTGCACTTTATAGAGAATACTTTCTATAACCAGATTCTCAATGTATGTCCTAAACGATGACGTAATCAAACGATGGTAAACGACATTATTATTGAGTTTGGGTTTGAATAGATAAAATGATAATTAAACTCTGTCCTTAAGAGTTGACCTACTTGAAAATTATTTGAGTGTTGAATTACGTTTTCTTTCATTTACAATCAATATCTTACTATCAATATAGAATATTTGGTATGGAATACATGATGATAAATGTACACAATAGTGTGAAATCTACGAGCACTTCTATTGTCTTTAGGACTCTCAATTATACTATAATTGTGGTGATCGACACCTTAGTAAATCCCCAATGTTTGACATGCAAGCAACAATCTCAATAATAATGACCTGAATTACCGGTTCACTATTTACATACGGGCTATTTATTTGAACCCCGGATGTTTTAATGATTGAACGACATCAGTCTGAATACTAATTGATCAAATATGCTGATTGATCTTTGCTCAGTGACAAACATAAACATTATAAATGATAAACACAGGAATGAGAGTAATCGTAATATTTTGGTCTAATTTAAGACGTTCTATCGGATAAGCAATTGTGCGTGTCAGCGATTTTAATTGGTAGTAGAATTTTATATGGAACTTGGGTTCAAAATTTGTGATCGTGTGTGACGTTAACCTGCATGTCACCTTAGGCTGGTTAAACGCGTCTACAAACGTGAACACCTACCGTAAGAGTCCATTTCACTTTCTAGATTTTCAAATATTTGACATTATGCAGCAAATACTAAAAATACCCCGAATGCAAATTGTGTAGTTGATACGACCATGGAAAAGTAGATACAACGGCATGAACACTTTTGCGTTGCGAATTATTCAGTACCAGGTGAAACAAATAGCTAGAGTCAAACCAATCATTTCTTCGGCATTCATATTCTGAATCAATAATGAAGTACAGGTGAGATGTATTTTTCTTTAAAAGGGTCCCGCATCGAAGTGTGCCCTACCTACTCAGGTTGTCTGACTGTCTGTCCATTTTTGTTTCAGCACAATATTAACAAACGGGTCCCGAGGTCAAATGTCAAGATCATGGTAGCTATGAATAGAAATAGGTTTTTGTAAAATATCTTCAGTTCTCTTTGGATAACTACACTCGGAATTTCTCCATTGCTTCTTTACAGGAAGTGTTATAGTTCTCAGCTACTTTTCGTGCTACACTATCAAAAGGTCAAGGCTACTGTTACTATAAATAGAAACGAGAATGTAAAGCAAACATAGATACCCGGATGTTACTGGTAAATCTTCACTTACCTGTGACATAATGACGCATTATTAGTTAAAATCAAATGAGGAGAAGTCGCGCGGCTACAGGTTAAGGTCACCTGGTCAAAGATGGAGGTAAATTTTTTGTGTCTATAAACAAAAAAAAAGCACCTCATTATCAGTGTTATACGCTGGATAAGAGTCTGACACAATATGGGACCCTTCCTGACATGTGTCAGTATTCTAGCTCAAGATGATCAATTTGAATGACCTTTATTCTTTCTTCCAGTTATAGATCGTTCGAACAAGCTACATGGAACTACTGAACATGTACATGTAGCAGACCCCTTATCCTTACAGGTATATATGATCTACATAGAAAGTATTTGAACATTTAGATAAGATATGATGCAGATCGGAGCTTTAGAATGATACATCTCCAGGTACTACATACATGTAGATATCACGGCATTAGCTACCCATCAGTCTAACGAGACAATAGACAGACAACCAAGCTATAAAGTTATCAATAATATGATATGCTTTCATCGTACAGGTTTGAAAATATTTCATGACAGAACCTCACCCCCACCCCCTTCCCCTCCAAAAAATATATATACGCAATTTAATATTTGTGTAATAGATATATATAATATTTCAATATTTCATATCATTATGATATAAATAATATCAATTTACATAAATCAATGAAATTTCGTTTGCATTGTATATATAATGTATAATGTATATATAATACATATCATTATTATTTTCATGACCATCTCTCTGTGACATAAATGTATAATTTACAAGGTGAGCTCTGCAATATAAGACAAGCAGGTGAATTATCTAAGTAAAGCATGATTATAAGTGGCTTCATCTTCTTGGTTGTTATTTGCTGTCCAAAGATTTGTTCGCTTTCAAACAACTATGGTCATGAAAACCGATTAAAACATTAGAAAATGGCTAAAAGGCAAGTTTGTATATATAAGGTTTTTTAAGTCCACTGCAATGTACATGCAACGTCTACATCAAGTTTTAGATGCATTACATACAGTGAGATTAATAGATGTGTATATATGTATACAACAAAGATGTTTCCTTAACTAGAGACGTAAAACTTCGTTAACTGTAAAAACCCAAACACGGGGGTAAACTCGACCATCAGAACAGCTACGCCACCACCGTCGTCTGGTGATTGCGCGGGAAGCTATGCATGCTATGCGGCGACGTTCGGAAAACTCTAGCTGATGATTTCTTGATGACGTCATCAATCTTAACGGTTTGGTCGACTTCAGCAACGGAAAGGCTTTACCGTGAAGTAAATGACATTCTCTATGACAAGTTTTCAGCTACATCCGGTTATATAAGGCAGTTTGACGTCCAAAGAGTACAGTTAACTGATGTATCCCAGCAAAACCTTTATGCAAAAGTTAAGAGTTATGCTACAGGTGCGCGCTTGTACTTTGACAGTTGAAGATTGATAATTTGCCTGAAGCTGTATAACGTTAACGGAGAACGCTTGCTACCTAAATAACGTAAGTATGTTTTGTTTTATAAATTCCTCAACATCCTTTATACTATAAAAAAAATGTTTATAACACAATAAGACCAGTATAGATTTATGAACATCTGGCTTTTTATTGCTGTTTAAAACAATAAATCAACTTCTAGATATATCATACACAGGTAAAATACCTTCCTAAAGATTGCCAACTTAATTCAGTTAAACGAGGATAAAGTTCTGTGAATTCATAACCATTTGATATGACAATATATACATTTTAAAATATATGAATGAGTTTAATGCGCAGTTTTTGAAAATAAAGAATGTTTTAAGCTGATATTAATCATAGTAGTGTCGTATGTTTTCATCAGTGCAATTCAGAGCCAGGAGCAAAATAATTAGAAACAAGCCACTTTATGTTACGAAATATGAATAATTAAGAGCTAAAAGCTACGCGTTTATACACATACCAACATGTCTCTTCATCATAATAATTATATACATATATGGTATCACGTGATGTAACCCTACTTAGTTGGTAGCTTTAAATGTCAATTAGACGAACCCGCTTGTTCACGAATGCAAATTGTAAGTGCTTCTGGCTTCTTGCGCAATCTGCTAATTAAGCTTTTCGGGAAGTCTGTGTTGACACACGTTCGGTGACTATGAAGGCCTTACAATGTGTTTGCTTATTTTCTTTCTTTCAACGTCTCTCTGTGGTTCTGGACATGCAGGAAAGATATTTGCATAATCTGTCAGACGAGAGGTTTTTCCAGTAGCGTCATCGTTTACTTTGTTTTTTCTTAATATGATATACATAAATGACAATGGTATTATACACACATGAATCAGCACCGTATTATCATGCCCAAAGAATGATAAAGAACAGGAAGTGTTTCAGTCCTCACTCATGGTCACTGTATGACAAGGTGCTTCACTTGTGTGTCTTCTGTACTTTTCTTCGAGGTTGCAAGTGGTAGATACTGCTTCCAAAGGTTTGTAGTAACATGCATGCAAAGTTTTGATTTTATTGTTCTTCAGAAATAACCCAAAGTATGTAAATCATTAAATTATAGTGCAAGGTTACAAATTTCGATCTTTATCATCACTGACGAGCCCTGGAAGGACGAAGCAGATGTGTGATGTAACATCACTGACGAGACCTGGAAGGACGAAACAGGCGTATGATGCAGGCTACTTAATTGTTTGGCACTACTACACGTGTATTGAATTCTTATTTTCATTAGAAGGTGTCATTCACTTGTGTGTGTTTTCTACAATTTATCCATTATATCATCCTTTTTTTGGGTAATACAAGAGACATATGATATAATGGACTATTATAACAATACAATAGAACTGAAATCCATTGATAAAGCTAGCAGTGTCTAGTGGTCTGATCCAGCCCATTGAGTACACCAGCCACTGAAATCAAATTTGTAACTCCATTTTAATGTTTTGAGTGAAAGTAATCAGTGTTCATGACGTTAAAAACGCGACGTCTTAATGAAAAATGCAGAATGTTGTCACATCCTTGCAGGTCCCCGATTGAGAAAAGAATATGCATGCTGGTACATCGTACACGTTGTCAGCGACAGCTAATTTTACAACACCTGCAAAAGCAGGGATTTGCTTTATTTTCATTCGGTTAGAGATAAGGAGGGAACCAAAATAAATTCCCAGACCCTGATTTCAATATAACTTTTCTTTCTAAGGTTCATATGCGTTTTTCCCTAGTTTCACATATGACAAAATAACACGTCTAACTATTGTTCTGATCGTTTGCCTAAACCTGTTTAGTGATCGAGCTAAACTGATGTCTATTGGTAACGCTTTGACTGTTATCTGTCACCTGATCACCTTTATATGGGTGGTGGTGATTTCTTACCTGTAGCATCTGCAGTTAACGAAGACATATACAGTAATTCGACTTCAGTTCGTATACTTATTATGTACTTGAATATGATTTGAAATTATTTTAGGACTTGTGGTTCATAAGACACGACAGTAAATCGTGACAAATAGATGCCGATTTTGAATTACTTATTCAAAATATTTTTGTATTTCCTTTGGTTCTGATGTATTCTATATATATATATATTGTATTTTCTTATCAACTTCGGCTCCACATTTCTCCTAGTGCAGAATTTTTTTTATGCAGCTGTATTAATGTTTGAAGTTTAGTTTTAAATACATATGCAACACTCATTTTACCTAGTAGGAGAGTCGTATACACAGAAGATAGAGACAAATACCTTATATTACACAGAGATACAACCTACGGGCTGGGTGTTGTATACTTTATCTGAACTTAAGTACAAAAGAGTTACCAACACTACCTGACCACACACAACGGTTACCTATCCCCAGCTGTTCATAGACTGGACAGCTTGATGAGTTTCACCAAAGCTTACATATAGAAAACATATGTAATCAGAGTCTTTAAAATGTTAAAAATAACATTTATATCTATTTCAGGCAGTTTTCATTAGAAATTTCCATAATTATCATTTTGAATATATAAATTGACCATACTTTTAATGAGCGGGGTCTGATTTTTTTTAGCCTAAAATGAATTATCGGGAAATGTTTGATAACACTTTCCTGTTTTTTGAAATGTAAAATGCAATTACAAACATCTTTCAAATGTAACACTGGAATGCTTTTAAACATACACTTAGGGCGACATTTAATTATCGCTGATTTGTAGGTCAAAAACACTATCAACGTTAATGTTCAAATGCAATTTATAAGCTATAATATCTATCTTAGTTGTCTTTGCTACGCTGATCTCTGCTTGTCACTTTATTAACCTTACCTGTCATAGGTTATCTCTGGGCTTTACTTAACTGACTTTTTATGTTCTAATTTATTGAGTTCCCTCAGGGATAATCACCTGTTGGTATTCAAGGAGAATGTAAAGTTTCAGTCACGTGACAATTTCCTTCACTCATTTTAGGCAATCGCGGCATGTTTATGGAAATTTTAATTTTTTTGTTGAAATTATTTAAATATCGGTTACTTGTTTCTGTGTCACGATTATAATATTAGATTCAGAAAAAAACTGATGATTGATTGCGTCGCATAATTCTAAATAAAAAAAAAAGACAAACATTACACGGAAAGGCAATATCATGTCTGGTGAAATTAGGACAAAATAAAAAAAAAGTAAACAAAGCAAATAAATTGATATTGAATTACAAGTGATGACAACAGTGACGAAAATTATTATCTATTCACTGTGGGTGGGTTTTTATGTTTGTTATTTTGTTTTTGTTTTGTTTTTAATAGACCTTTCTGTAGCTTTTCTTGAAGACTTCCATTCGTGTTTAAATTTCAAGACGCGATATCATAGAAAGGGTATACATTTTTGTTTGGGTTATATATTAACTTTTAAGTAGTATATTATTATTGCACACAGTAGTGCGATATTAGCCAGTTTCGGCGATGTGTCTTTATGTGTTAGTGAGAATTTGTTAGATATAAATCTATCATTTTCTATACTTTTGCATGGTTGATATCAGATGTATATTTATGGTATGGAGACTGGTTTACATTGATTTCATAGTTATATGTCAGTCGTAACAGCTGTCAACACTCCTATGTTAAAACAACTATTACGTCTAAATAGACTTTTATTATATCTAGGCTAACCAACTGAATGACAAAAATGACAAATTCTGTCGTGTTAATACGAACACGTTGCGTGCTTAAATTGAATATTTTAAGTCAACATATCATTTTCATCATGGTTATTGATAGCTCAAACTGGGCCAATTTCAGTCTTTGTTCTTTTGGAATAACGATGAAAACCAGTAGTAGTCAAGCAAGGGTTTGTATTTTGGTATATTTTAAAATAAATCAATAGATATGTAAGTGTTTAGAAGTAGAATATTTATAATATCATATACTGACCCACCCTTGCCAGTTTACCCTACGGGTAGATATAAATATGACTGACCTGAATATGCTGGTTGACGAATATATTACGGCATGAAGCTAGACCAGTTTTGGTTTTTACCGACAGGGGACGACATTTTGACAGCATATATATATATAAATATTTCAATGTTTTTGTTTTCTGTTTTTCTTTTGTAAATGAAATTGAATTTGAAAGGTTTTGGTGCGTTCAGTGCGTTCGCTTCTTCAAACGTTGATGATGGCACAATAAGACATGCTCAGAAACATGAAATATTATTTTTAATACATCCTTCTCGAATTTCCAATGTTGTCGGCTTTGTCTAATAGGTTGATACCAATATTCTGTTACAAATTCTGTGCAGGAACAACAAAGAAATGATATTCATGACCAAATGTAGATACACCAGACAATAAGAAATGTGAATAAACCCTGTTATCTTTTTATGATTCTTGGGAATCGTGATTAGCTGTTGAATGGCAAAATGATGAGTTTGAACCAAGAATAATGGCCAGAAAGATATTGGAGATTGTAACGAAGGGATTTTAATATAATTGTCTTTTCGAATGTCTGTCGTAATTTGGCATGACGTTTTCAGGCACATTATTGTCTGTTGAAGATTTGCAGATGCCTCATGTTAAAGGGTTTCGAGATAGCGTGTTTCTAACTATCCCTTCAGGCTGGAACGTTGTGAATAATAAAACACAATACCTATCTTTGGATTTAATCAGACAGTATCCCTAGGGCTGACCGTATCAGTTTTTTCATGACGTCACAATTGTGTACAATATATGAAGAATTTATTGGTATAGCCATAATGCCAGTTTCTATAGTTGACAGAGAACCGCCATTAAAGTAATGCATCGATGCATTTTTGTCTCAAAGAGAAAATTTTGACCTGATTTTATATAAATGAGTCATATATATTGTCTGTATTGTTCATCTGGGGGTAACATGTCTAGAATTGGATTTTAGCATTAATGCCCAAATTGTTTGCAAATAATGGGGTTTCTCATTCATAGATATGTGTATCTATATTCCCACGGTATAAATTTTAAACCACAACTATCTCGTGTGTACAGTAATTGTGTAGGGCGTTTGTGTGATTCAGCATCGTTTGTGTTGCGCTCTGTTGGTTCAAGTGAAAAACAAATACAGTGAATTGCATGTTTCATATAATGTGCTTAGCGAAAGCCACAAACTTGAAATACTTGTTGTATGATTGTAAGTATGATCCCTCAACCGCTACTTGAGTCTTAGTAATACGAAATTATTAAAAAAAAAATCGCATGTGGAGCTTCCATGCATATATTCGCAATTATTGTAAACAACACGGAGATTCTGAAGGGACCCAATTACACTCGGAGACCTCTACTAGTTCACACATCGGTAATGCATACTCACTACAAACAACACTTTAAGATGTTTAACTGAATCGACAATTGACCGGTCGAATGTGTCAGTCTGTTTATCACGCGAGGGAGATTTAATATCGAATTGTGACTTAAAATGCCACTATATCGCGGGTGCAGATGTTAGCTTACGGGTTAAGAGTACGCTGGATTGCTTTAGTCTATGTGCCAATATAAAATTTTACAGCACAGTCGAGGGAGGAAAAGATAAATTGATTTAACGTGTACCCTAGATTCTCATCGTACATTGTGCTTTAATAAGCTTTTCTTGAGATACCAAACTTACCAGGTAAAACTTTTATTGAATTTGTCCTAATTTCAAGAATCTCCATGTAAGTCTTTCTATTGAAATTAAGCTTTGATTGTAAGTGTGTTGACATGTTGATATTTTCTTTGTTGTTCAATCCTGTATGACGTTTGTTGTTTACTAGGTTCATCCTTGTTGGAATATAACTTATTGTAAGGTGATATTGTGATATTACTGCATACTTTTTGTGCTTCGCCTCTGTAAACCGCACAAGGTCGCTGGTTCAGGATGACTGGTGGGTGTTCACGTACACAATATCACTGAATCTGTGTATTGATTAACCAGTTACGAGTGGGTGACTTTTAACTTGCTGTTTTTACCAATGAAGACTGTTTCTCAATAGGTTGTGATTGGTGAAGTATAATAGAACACTTTCGGCTCCTATCGTCAGGCAATCATTTTCTTATTGTTATTTTCTGCGCTTTATTGCAAACTCAATTGGAGGTGGATTGGGCATTGCTGATATATACATACGCATCAGCCAGGTAGACTGCACGTTAGCACGTATATATAGCGTGTATCGATTTGTTGATATTTACTTATTTATGTGGCGAAGTGTCCCCCCAGGCTCAGCCTATCGTCAATAGAGTGTGGCCAGGCGTAACGCTACAGATGACCGACTTTGCGACAACTCGTCCCCATCAATCACTCCTCTGTCCATCGCTCCTCATCACACCTACCTTTCACGTTAACGCGAAAAGGTCACACGACAGCTTGTGATGGGAGTGCTGAAGATTTCTGTTCTACCGAAATGATCGTTTTTAGGACTGAGTGTAGCAGTATATTTATTTAACATTTATCCTTTGGATTGGCGAGTCTGTAAATGTTTAAAATCTTGTTTCCTATACAGAATGACCAGCCGTGAGGACTGTAATACGGATTAATTAATAAGAGATAGTGGATTCTAGACAACAGGAACACTGACATCACCATCAGACAGGTAGGTACCGCCATAGATAAACATCTTCCAGTGTAAGATAATTAACATAATTTATTCCGTTTTTTTCCAGAGTTCGTGTAAACAGTAATTCTGACTGTCTGAAAATTTTAAGATGGCAATTTTGAAATGCGTAACTCGATTCGTATATATTTGACAGCAACAAAATATGACGGAAAATAAGGAAAAGAAATGGCTAAAATAGAACTTCAAATATTGGTTTTATCAGGTAAACCTGAGTACCAGCTATTGACCTTACAACATTTAGAAATCCATCCGGCTAGGCATTGATAAGCACTTTGGGTAGAGATACACCTGTTCTCACGGATACACAAGGTTCCTCTCATTAAATGTATAATTATTCACGTCCTTACAGTCTAGCTTCCTCCTTATATACAACAATTATAACATGACCTGTAGCACGCTATTACATCACCTCTGGGACCATTGGTTATTCCTTGAAGACCGAAGTAATTAGTACACTATGTAACAATATCACCATCATACTGTTCTGGCAGTAGCTATACAGTCATATAACAAGGTGTCTAGAAACTAGTCGTAATTGATATTGTAGAAAGTGAATTTTTTCATTAATCTACATGTAGAGTAATGTATGGCCTTTACCTAGGTAAGTTAATTCGACATTTGTTACTAACTACAACTCATAAACATGAACAATTACCATATTGTTACATTTTTAATTATGGTTTAGAGATTTGACTTACTTAGGTCACACAAACCCTAGCCCACGCACTGTGGTTGTGCATTCGTTAATACACACATGTGATAATTTGTTTTATGACTGCACATATTGTACACGCTATTCAGCTTTTCTCACGTTAAGCATTACTCATGGATTTCTATTACAGGACATAACTGTGAAGTAGGACGATCCCACATTATGGGGAACGGTAAGTATATACACATCTACAATTATTTACCTCGTATGATATTAATTATTTAACAGTCTTCATTATGATTCAGAAGACAGAGATAGAATGACAAGACAAAAGATCCTTTTACATATATTCCTTTTGGTTCTTAAGGGTGATAATTTAGTTGGAAGATTTTTTTTTTGTTCTGTTTACACGAAGGTAGAGATCGTTCATGAAAAGCTGGTTTCAGAACTGAAGATCAAGGTCGCCATGACGAAAGATATTACGTCTCTAAATTTTTTTAGTGGTTCACAGGTAACATATGTAGGAGTACGAATTTTGTGGTATGACGTAAGCAGAAAGCTTGACTTTTATAAAGATACGATATTTGAGGTGTTTGTGACCTTGTAGTGGGTGTGACCTTTGTGTTTGATTTGACCTTTTTAATGAACTTTGCGTTTGGTTCGACATTTGTATTTGATATTATAATTGTCGAGGTTTAACATGTGATGATATGATCTCGGTAATGGATATGGTTTTTGTAGTGGATATGATCTTTGTAGTGGATGTGAGTTTTGTAGAGGATGTGAGTTTTGAAGCGGATATGAGATTTGTAGTGGATGTGAGGTTTGTAGAGGATGTGAGTTTTGAAGCGGATGTGAGTTTTGAAGTGGATGTGAGTTTTGTAGTGGATGTGAGTTTTGTAGTGGTTGTAGTGGATGTGAGTTTTGAAGTGGATGTGAGTTTTGTAGTGGATATGAGTTTTGAAGTGGATGTGAGTTTTGTAGTGGATATGAGTTTTGTAGCGGATGTGAGATTTGTGGTGGATATGAGTTTTGTAGTGGATGTGATCTTAGTGGTGGATATGGAATTTTTAGTGGATATGGTTTATGTAGTGGATGGGATCTTAGTGATGGATGGGATCTTTGTATTGGAATTTTGTAATGGATGGGATCTTTTTGGTAGGCATTACCTTTGTAGTGGTATGAACTTTGTAGAAGATATGACCTACATGTATATTGCGGATATGAACGTATGGAGTCTAACAGAGTGTTGCACATGTTTCGTATTGCACGATGTACATGATCTTAACAGACTTTCAAAACCTCAAAAATATTTATTCTCTTCATTGTTCAGGGAATTCTCTCTTAAATCTTCATATCTTTATTTAAATGACAAGAAAATGCACGGTTAACACATTGCGACAAGACAATAACGCTTATTTACTATTTCCTTCCTGATAAACATTACTGTTATGTTGAATTCTTTGTTTATATACACTTAAAACTAACTGCATGTCTTGATATTCGTTTACAAAAAAAAGTCATTGAATCTCGTTACATGTCGAGTCGTGATTTATATACAGTGAGACTTCGTAATATCCGAAAGGCTTTGTGCACATAAACTCTAATTGATAGGTACCAACCAAATCTCAGTATATGTCCTCATTTTGATATTGTTGCACATCATGATATTATCTTGAAAACGCTTCTCACCATGCCATTCCTTGTTATCGCGTTGTGGTATAGACTACGAGGATCGTACAAGACACATAATTCAATAGTATTTTTCAATATAAATTTAGCGTTAGATATCTTAATGCCAACAGATGAATTGGAGAGTACATCATACGCCGAAAGTTCCAACTGTCGACGTTAGCGCGGAGTGATACTCTTTCACCTTTAAATTTGCAGTTGTTGGATACACTTTATACATGTATACGATATCAAAACATCTTCTATAGCTTTCAACAAGTCATAAACTAGTGTTTTACAATCGATATATATATATATGTATTTATATTGGACAGATTGAATTCCCTGTCTAATTCAATTGGGAATAAAATATTGACGTTTGTTTTGTCACGAGACGATCTCTTTGTAGATAGTGATAAGGTACAGTCTGTGTCTACTTTATATACCCCAGTCTTGTATTGGCTTGTATTTGTTTTCGACCACTACTGCAGTATACAGACCTCGATATCTGATCATAGGACGAACGTACCAGACCGTTTGTGGTACTGGCCATTAGAGACTTCAATGAAGGTTTATATCCATGCCAGTAATTCTATTAGACATCCTTTGATTCCGTTGGCCGTTGGCAAGTTTTCTCGCGACGGTCCGATGCAACACGCACATTAACACATACATTAAACTATTAAACTGACTCACTAGTATAAATAACTTGTCAATTAAGACATAGAGAACACTGGAGAGTTTGTCTCTGTCCCCACAATTCTTCTAGCTCCTATAGTCTCCGACACGGTCTGTAGGTAGCTCCTTTAAGGCTTGGGGCTACGATGGTAAGTAAGTACTTATAACACCTCTGGAGAGCATGTATGTATATACATATGTGTGTCCAAATATTTTCAACCTTAACCGGACAATTGCAAGCTTTACTATCCCAAAGACAACTGAATGTGAAGTTTCCAATTAAACATTGCCGAAAATCTGTCAACTCTATCAAAACTGTCCTATGATTAGGAATGTAAATTAAGTAATTACAAGCGGATATAACTGCAAATTAAGTAAAAATTATTTTTGAAAGGGATATTATCTTTTTAAAGTATTATTTGTCTATTCTGTTAAGCTAACAAATCTTATAATGTTTCAGCTGTGGTGTTGATCACCCTGTGTTTATCACAGTTTCGAGTCATTAAACATAAATATACAAATATCCGATAAAATGACGGATTTGTTTATTCAAGTCATCGATAGCAGGATCAGACATAGACCAGAAATTATCACAACCTAGATTCTAACGGCCCTTAGAGGGAAATAGTGTATATGGTTGTAGAATAGATCCGTTCATGGACAATATTGAAGATTCTGTCCCTCTTCAGTCTTCCATATTTGAAAGCATATACCAACATATAAATATAATCATAATCCAAACTCAAATTCAATTGAATTAGGACAAAATATGAACGAAAGAAAGACTGACATAATGACTCTTGGAAAAATTAAAACAGTGTGTACAATAGCTAACAGGTAAACTAACGAGCATCAAACATGTCCAGCTTCAAATCGCACTATGACGACCGCAAAACTTCCCGAAAATTTTCACCATCCTGCATCTCTTGAAACCCTAAGTTATGAGCTCGGCTATCAGTTGAACACCTCTTGTATGGACATCTTGATATTTTGAACAAGTTCTTGAATATTGAATTGAGTTACACGATTAGTATGAGTCAATATGTTTAAACAAGGTTCAAAATACCATCACAATTACTATCGGCATGTCATTCCTCCACTGAAGCATTAGCATCACTCCGCTGTGTGCTACCATCGCTCATGTTGATGAACTGTTTCATATAATTCTGGGTTGCTCCGCTTTCTAATCAGTAAAACTGTTCACAATTTGAGCCCATGAACCGTGAAGAGCAATAGATTTAACGTGTGATATCATCTTGATAAGTAAATCAAATGTCCTTTCACCAATTGTTTCACAACTTGAACATGTCCATTGACAGGCACAGAATCCCAAATTAATAAAAACTACTTCGAACGAATCCGTGACTGTTGTGACGTAATGATCTAAACCTGAAATATATGAGCCGTATTTTGTTTACTGTCATTAATTCCGTACCTATTATTCAAGAACCCTCCAAGCGATCGTCGACGAAGACAGGGAATCATGATTCATATTCTAGCAACGGCCATCATGGAGACAGATTATCACATGACGAATCAACAGAACTCTCCGGTATCCATGGTGTCAATGAAAATTTAGGAAAGATAGGTATGAATTGTTTTTAGTCTAAATTGCATCCTTTACATATTACGTACTTGATTTGATGATAAGTAGAAGTTACAAACAATATCTTGACTGTGAGAAATTTTGCATTCTTGTTCAAAAGTATGATAAAAGAGTTTCATTTTCTAAACGATATTTTCAACAGAAACCAATCAAAATTTTCCCCGCTGTTAAGATGTTTAATGGATTCCCATTTGGATAATGGTGGTAAAGAGAGTCTCTTTAAAACGTTATCACAAGATCAGCAATTTGCGTCGTTGGAAGTATATCAATAACTGTATTACATTCCATTATTGTACTTCAGTGTTTTATGTCAGATTATGTATGCATAGACCGCGGTCAGGTGAGCATAAACGTAACGCCATCCTTTTTGTTCTGTAGATATTCTACAATCAGACACCGAACAAAGACCTGCTGCTGTTAAAACGTTATTAGAAGTAGCCAATGGACTACACGTGACGGACAATGTCAGTAGTATCACTGCTAACGAAGGTGTGGATAAAATGGTACTAAATCTACAGGATAATGAAGTGTCTAGTACTGCACTAAAAGAGGTTAAAGAATCGTTGACAAATAGTCAAACAGACACAAATACGAACCCTTGTGGGGATGTAGTCGAGGAAACAGATACACCGCCATCAACTCCGCGGAAAGAAACATCAACAACGCCAGGGAAGGACGACAGTGGTGTTGAGAGTTCTAGTGACATCGTACAAGTCAGTAGATCTGATGGCGGATCAAAAGATTCCGGCACTAAATCAAAGGCGAATAAAAAATCGAAGAAATCTGAAGATAAAAGGAAAGCAAATAAATCAACAGAACATGATTTTGACGAGTCAATCGAAGTTGAAGTGATATCTGTAAAAAAGGACAAGAAAAAGAAACCTAAGAAAAAGATTTCCAAACAAAATAGTACAGTGAGTGATGTCGGCATGACGTCAACCGTGTCGATGTCGTCGGGTCTCAACGTGAGTAGTATCAGCTCCGACACTGGACGTGGGACTCTCGAGCGTTCTGTCAGCTCCGTGGAACCAGGTTTTGGCGTCGTGAATTCCATCGACAACAAGACATCTCGGCGACCTCTCAGTAAGTCTTTGAGTGACAATGAGCAACAAAAGGAGAAGAAGAAGAAAAAGAAAATGGACAAGAAAAAATCGAATCTAGTTACACCTATGCCAGTGCCTGTAGAGAACACCAATAAAGAAAAACGAAGAAGTAAGTATGACACTAATGGCATTTAACATTTCTCATATCATAATACCAGTAAAACAAATATCAGATATCGAAAAAGAAAAATACAAATTTATTTAATTTTTGAGTAAGTATAACTCCCCGTCAAAATTTGACATTTCTTTTCTGTATTTTGTTTTTACTCAATCACCTAAATCACCTCTTAAATTTCAAAATTTCGGCCTTTAGCATCACTGACGAGTCCTTGAAGAAAGAAAACACCTGTTTGGTGCAGTAAAAATTCATATGATGCATTAAATGGTGCTTTTCACTTTTGTGTTTTGTGTGTACATTTTTTACCTACAAAAAAACGATACACACTTTATAGTACTACCTTATACAAAATGTCAGCTTAGTCACGTTTTATCTTATACAAAATGTCAAATTTGTTACGTTTTATCTTATACAAAATGTCAGCTAGTTACGTTTTATCTTATACAAAATGTCAACTAGTTACGTTTTATCTTATACAAAATGTCAGCTTTGTTACGTTTTATCTTATACAAAATGTCAGCTTTGTTACGTTTTATCTTATACAAAATGTCAGCTTTGTTACGTTTTATCTTATACAAAATGTCAGCTTAGTCACGTTTTATCTTATACAAAATGTCAGCTAGTTACGTTTTATCTTATACCAAATGTCAGCTTAGTTACGTTTTATCTTATACAAAATGTCAGCTAGTTACGTTTTATCTTATACAAAATGTCAACTAGTTACGTTTTATCTTATACCAAATGTCAGGTTAGTTACGTTTTATCTTTTACGACATGTCAGCTTAGTTACGTTTTATCTTAAACAAACTGTCAGCTTAATTAGATTCTATCTTGAACAAACTGTAGCAATATGCACTTTAATACATTTGTAGAGGTGGTAACGTACTATTTCATATGAATTTATATACAAGACATTTTATGTAATGCTAGAGTGACAGATAATACAATTTTTTAAAGTCAGTTACGTATACGATATATTAAAAGATGTCTCATGAATTAGATACAGTCTTTAACTTATTGAAATGATTACATTCATATTAAAAACGTGTATCTGTACGAGCCTCATTCAAATTACGTTTTATCGTTGAATAAACAAACCGTAGTGTTGCACTATTGGTGTGCAATTTAAAGTTTCAAGAACTGAAAAAAAAAATTATATGATTTGTCTCGTAGAAGGATTCAAATAGATGAAGATGAAACTACCAATTTGTAAACACAGCTAAAACAACTGTTGTATAAATGATAGATTATACACGCGCCATCACCATAATACACCAGCTTAAAACAGAAATACATAAATCTAAAAATCTCAAATTTCACCTTAGTCAGCCTTTTTATGTGACTCAAGGCATGTAACACTTGCAAAATTATATAAAACCTTATCTAAAGATTAAAAACACATTTTAGATTACATGTAATAACATTTTAGATTTACGAAAATGATAGTTGTGTACGAGAGGGAGACAACTCTTATTTACTTGTAGCTTTTTGGTTGTAAACATGTCAGTTAAGCTATTTTCCGCAGCATTTAAATCGTCAAAATGTCACTAGGAATCATAATATAAACAATGCCTAGTCGAACATTACCATTCGGCGAAGGTCACTAGGAAGACGAGAGCATATGTATAGTGAGTTTACAGATCAGATCAACCAGATCAGATCAATCGGATCAATATTCGGTTTCCAAAGTCTCATTAATGAAAAAATAGGAGATTTGTTCAGTTTGATTGAAACACGTTTTACTGGCACAAGGTATCGCAGTAACTATATTCAGGTTGTACACGTACCATATGTAGCTCCGTGTTTTGAGCCTCTTTCAACCTGAAAACATAAACGATCATGGTAAATATTCTACAGGCTTTGAATACTGTAGAATAATTTTGCCTTCTTTCTGTATTACATCATTGTGCAAGTTGTTTTAAATCAATGCACTTGCGAATTCAGCAAAACAATACTACAAAACTATCACTTCTGTAGATAGTTATATGGCACAGTCTATACCTAATTTATATACCCGAGTCTTGTGTTGGCTTGTATTTGTTTTCGACTACTATTGTAGTAAACATACCATTATGCTGCTTTTTAAAATGATGAACACGCTCTTGATCTGATTTATAGAAGGCTGTATCCTATGTATTTATATCAACAGAATGCTGTATCCTATGTATTTTCATCAACAGAAGGTTGTACTCAATGTGTTCTTATTTATAGAAGGCGATACCCAAGTTGTTCCTATCAACAGAAGCTGTACCCAGTGTGATCTTATTTATAGAAGGCTGTTTCCATTGTGTTTTTATTAACAGAAGGCTGTACCCAATGTGATCTTATTTATAGAAGACTGTACCCAATAACATTACTTCAAGATACTCCTGTTAAGCAGTCTATCAAATTTTATAAAGTCCGTTCCAAGGTAGCGCTTTTGTGTTTTGAATTTTGCGTCAGCTACCACTAGATGTATTTCTTTGTGTCAGCAAGTATTTGATGAACTGGGACGCACCGCTTTATATAAGGTATAAGATACCAGTACGGTACGTCAAGCAGGATTGTTATATCCGAGTAGAGCATTCTATGTGTTACAAAAGAGGTGTGAATTATATCTCTGATAAGTTTGCAACTTTAAACGATCTTTAAAGCCCTATCTTTCTTGGATGTACAATTGAGTGTATATTTAGACATGTCTTTCAAGAAATACATGATAAATTGGCGCATGTGTCGACATTTCATAAATAATCAAGTCTTCGGTAAGGCAATATACATGACTTACCAACTGTGGTTCATCCATAGTAAAACTTCAAAATCATTACATATTATCTATTGGACAAATGGTAGGTAACTAAAGTTTTGAATATATATACGAAATGTGTATATATACACAAAATGCAAAACAAATGTGACTAGGTTATTCGAGCTTCTCCAGAACCCATGTTAAAGAATAAATGACGTAAATAATACAGATTTTGACCTGAGGTAAAGAACTGATATGTGTTCATTTGTAAATTAACAATCTGAAAAATCTTAATGAATATTGTATACCTGTCCGTCAATAATCATATATAGAACAGAAAAACACTGAGACTTTCTATATCTTGGGCCATAGTAGAAGCTGCTACTTTAATTGAATGTCTGTTCAATTTAGCCATGTTGATGTTTCAGGTATTTTTGAGGAAGATTTTACCATTGAACTTGGCCTTGCAGAGGAAAATTTAGATGTTGTCTCTCTTTCATCTCTGTCTTCCGGTGAGTCTTTGTGCTCTCCACCTCCAGTACAGACGGCGGCTTGATCGCCCATGGATACGGGATATTGTTGATGGTGCTGGCTTTTGTTGTTGACTAATCCTTCCTGCCTGGCATGTTGCCGTGGACATGACGTATCGTCTGTTGCTTTAGAAAACACGTGTGAGCAATGGTACTCACGTGTCTATTGTCGGGCGAACATCTGAAGAGTTGTTCTGGGAGAAAACGGTTGTAGCTATATGTTGACTAACCCTTGTGTTGTGAAGTGTCGTCATCCTCACCGGGATACAAGTTATATCCGCCATTTTGTGGTTATGGACTAATTCTTTGCACATCAGTCACCAGTCCACGGACACAGTGAACATACTGATGTACAATACTAACAAATGTGCACAAATATTGTGAAAATGTGTCAATGTATGTTACAATTCGCACTTGTTAAAAATGATTCAAAAGTCCATACAACTGTATTGTTTATGCTTTAGAGTGAAGGAAATGCAACTGCATGTCTTTTATTATATGTATAGTAAATGTATTGAAACGTGTCTTGCCATAAGTGTTAACTGCCATAAGATGACACTTGTTTTTGTCACAAATTTTGATTAAGAATTTGTTCAAATACATAATTTTATTGAAAGGATCCATCTAAATAGCTAGTGAATGGTCCTTGTTATTAAACGTTATGCTTAATATTTGGTAAAGTTCTCTCAATGGAATTTTGTATCAATAGTATTTTGTTTTATCCACATATTTATGATTTAAACTTGGTTATAATTAATAATTTATTGAATGTTACATTATGTGTAGATAGAGTGGAAATAAAATTCAACATCCAAGATGTCTCCGATTCAAGTTGATACGTACTAGATAATCTTCTTGTGAAATGTAAACCCATAGTCGTGCACCCGCTAACCTCCATTTCGTGAACTACATTCTTTTCATTCTCACAAAGAAATGTGTTAAACAACTTCGAGCTACGAAGGTTGAATATTATATCCATTGAAGATCTGAAAAGTGTGACAAACAAAAGAAATGTAATAATGAATTTTATTCAGCAGAAGATTTCTACCGGCTACTTAACTTCGAATTTCCCCTCGTCAAACATTATCGCTTTTGTGACAAAATTGACAAGCTTTGTTCCGATTACGTTTATATCTTGTCAGAGTGTCAGTATTACTATATTTAATTTGTACTTCAATACACATAGGAAATCAGGTATTCTTTTACTAATTCTAAAAAACATATATATCAACAGGTAGAAGGTAAATTAATACGAGGCAGCATACAATGTACATGCCGGGGATTATACTACCATAATGAAGAAGAAAAAATGCTCTCGTATCATAAGTTAGTTAATCTGTGGAACAGATTATGAGTGTCCAATCAGAAAAAAGGAGATATAGCATTATCTAGAGTATCATGTTTTAGAAATATTTTAATTCGTGAAGCATCTTATGTAACAGTTGATGGAAAGGTTGAGTGCGAAAATGGTCACAACAAGCGGAAGCAAGGGATGTCAGATCAACAGAATGACTACGAGGATTCATCATCTCGGAGAGTGTCGGAGTACAACGTGACTTTACGAGATTCGTCGACAGAAGAATGTGAGAAAGATGACAGTGTATGTAATGAAGTCATGTATGAAAGGAAAATCACTGTCATCACTCATGAACCGGTTTCTTCAGAAACGAACCTAATCGAGACAAAGGAAGAAAACAATAACCTAGAGGCTGAAACGAAACCAGAAAAGGAAATCACTGAAATCGACCTAAACACAGACGCTTTACATCAAATCAGCATCAATTATAACAGTGAGAATGAGGAAGGTGACGAAACAGTCAGTGATAGTTTTGACAATTATTCGTTAGTTGATCAGATCGTTGCACAGGTATCACGAGAATATGACTGCAACCCACATGAAATACTCACAAAAAGAAACAGAAATGGCTTACGCCGCATCGGCCATTCTCAGTCCATGTCTCCTACAGATGGTGGAAAGCTACATCGTCCTGTACGGCGACAGTGCTCAGAAGACGTCACAAGAACCAGACTCTCCAATCCCTGCCGAGAATATGGATCTGAAAGTGATTTTCACGACCAGCCCCGACGTGTGATACTAACTAGACCACTGTCTTTTGACCGCCCGTCATCTTCATCCCCGTCTTCCACATCGATACCATCTAAAAAGAGGCAGAATTCATTTTCTGAAATGTTCAAAAAATCTACAACTGCATTAACTCATCACAGAAGAAAATCAGAAAACAAAGGTAAATTTATTGACATACCACAGGTGTATATATGCATTAATTTAACGCGTGGCAGTAAACGGCCATATTGTTACGCAACAATGACTTAGTTTTAATGCAAGCCAAATACAAGTATTTCATAATACTACTCAATTATATCTATAATATTTCAAACAGACAAATGTAAGTAGAGAATGGCAAAGACATATGTTTGAGTCTAAAGAACAGCAGATAAATACTGACTATTCGATGACAAATTTCAAATTAAATTGTAAATGAGGAGTAAGAAACGTGTGTATGATACGATGAATTGCTAATTCGCCAAAGGTGTTTTATAAACAACAGGTTGTAGATTTGTTATATAGGGGATAGGTTAATTAGATTTTATCTTCGTTGCTACGACGGAGCATGAAACAAATTGTTCCATTTAAACCTACTGGTAATGAATATTCTGACATTTGAAAAAAAATGTTTGTGCAAGTTCCTTAACACTGGCCATGACTGGAGCAAAGTGTAAATATAAATACTTGATGTCAGTATACGACGCCAGAACGTAAGAAATATGACCTTCTTGAAACCGGTCAAACGATTTTAAGCTTTGACCTGTAAGAAGTCCTCACAATTCGTGAGATGTGTAAGATCACATGAAATCTCATACAAAATTCCGTGATATGCTTAATTAGATTTCGACGATGGACATTTATTATTGGTAAAACATTTCAGTTGTTCCGCCGTGATCTCACCTTTCCAATACGCGTCTTTTGTACGGAAACGTTTAAATGTCCCGTCTATTGGCTTGATTTATTGATATCAGATTTTGTCGGAATACACACATTGAACGGATGTGTGGACGGGTAGTCGCTAAAATCGGATAAAAGAAATCGTGATTAGTAAGCAGTGGTTTATATATACAGCTTAATATATTTATGTCTTAAAGGGGCATCCCATAGCTAAAACTATTTTTGTTTATAACTCAAAATGGGGCATCCCGTCGCTGAAACTATTTTAGTTTATAAAAATAAAACTTAAAATTTTAATTTTAATAGTTATTAAATAAAAAATAATTTTAAATTCTCAATTTAGTACGAAGAATAAAATTTTCCTGAACATAGAGACAATATTTAAACATAATAGTGTGTTTTTCTGATCATTTTCATGCTAATATTATCACAGATAATCAACATGGTCCTCTTTTAGGTATAGATTTAGCGAAGGATATTTCTGTCGTTCATACGAAGGTGTGTCATTTCAAAGAATCATCAAACGTTTACATGGAAGGTATACTGAAATAGAAAGAAACACAAAGGACATTGTTGAAAAATACATTATATATTGCATTCGTAATTTTAAATACCTTTCGGTATCGCACGTGATAATTTCATGTATTGTATGTAAAACGATCTAACATAAAACAATATTGGTGCCAATCTGTACAACTCATTATGTCTTTGATTACTTTACACATGCCAATCAATTTGTATTCTTTTGTGTGTCACTGATGTTTTGAACTTTTTTTAGGTGAACCATTGAAAGAACAGAATGTCGGAAAAACCGGAGACGACCAGACAGCAACGATTGTTTATATGTAAAAATGGAAATATGCTTTGTTTATCACCTACGTCGTGAAAAAAAATGAACAAATTTATAACCTTTATGACATATTACTCTTCAGTTAACATTTGCAGTAACTATCAATGAACAGCATGAACATATTTCTTTCATACACCTATAAGTATCCCGGTATGAAGACTGTGCAGTGTAGATCATTTACATTCAATACATCCGGTAGACAGGAAGTCGATCTCCGCCATATTTGTCTGTTAACTTCAGGGTCGCTTATCTTCTTCTTGGTGGTTAATAAAGCGTTTTAATTATGTAAATGGCTGAAGGCCAATGAATGTTTACGTTGGGTGGCTCTTTTTATCGACAAAATTAATCTCAAACTAATTTCCTGTATTTCTATTTAGCTTGATGATTCTAAATACGAAATACAGTTTTTCTTATTGTTTTACGGATCGAGTCGTAAGTTTGGTGCTAGCTTATAAACTAAGTACGAGAGTGGAGAGCAGACTTAATCATATCTTTTTTTAATTATATTACAAATATAAGTGCAATGTAAATGGAATAGTGTATTTGGATTAAATTTCTGTAATAAATGAAGTTATTATTCTTTCAAGATAATTCTTTATATATATGTTTAAAACATTAACATAGAAAATAAAATCTGAAAATATAACTGCATTTAACCTACTTCAAATACAACATCGATCATTCTTTTGCTTTATTGATCATTGTAAACCCTAAGTATCAACAAAGTTAAAAAATTGTCCCGCTCAGAAGAGCTCTTTTAACATGACATGAATCCGGTCGAAGTGTTTTCATCTAAACATTAACAGAGGAATGCATTACATGCCAATGTCCTTAGATGTTATGTTATAAAGACATCGATCTTTAAAGTATCAACAGTTTACATTCATGAAATAGTACAATCGTTTATACATATATGTAACAACTAATTGGTCAACCAACCCTTCCTTTAATTACCGTCAGATATAGAACGTTGATAAAAGTGGAAACATTTATTCATGGCGCACTGAAAGCAAGCACAACAGTGGGCATGAAATACGAATTTAAGATAACAATGCTTGATAATTTAGGATTCTCATGGTTATGACGGCGCTATTTTTTCCCAATCCGCATCAATTTGTATGCACGATATTGATCACTTAGAAGGCCTATTTTCCTACAATGTTGTACTTTGTAAGGATAATGTTGTAAAAGTAAATTAACAAGACATAATTAGAAGTAATGAATGTCTAAATAATTGATATCAGCCCGGGATCCAGCCGCAGTAAAAAAATATTGTTTGTTGCCAATTACATATTTCCATAACCTCATTCCTGGAAATGTCACATTCTTTGATTAATCCATTTTTACGAGATATACGTATAGCAAGATATGTTTTCAAACCAATCACTTAGGCATATGATATTGATTGGTTCGATTCCCCCCCCTTCCCGTTTCAATGTTCAAGGTATTACTGATACATTTTTGGAGAACATTAGAACAACAGTTATCGATGGATACAGATTAACGTCTTGTGTCCAGAGCAGATATGAACATCAAAGAGTTTGTGATATTCCATAAATAATGTGACGCTTTTACATCTTATTGAATATGAATTATTAAAACAACACTGAGACTCTAGGTCACATAACTGGAAAACGTGAAATATTAAATACAAAATGACGTTCTGGACAGAAATAAATAATTGGAAAAAACTCGTTCCACTGACTCTGAATGATAAGGACAACTGGAAGAAAGGACCAATAATCGTGAATTAGCATCTAATGCAGAGAGGATAATTTACAACATATCAATGTAGATCCTATTGTATTAATGTAAACAACATAAAAAATAAAAAATCAATTAAGCCATCAAAAATTACCCTGATATATGTGTCTTAACGTTGGTCCCGGATAAAAGCAACGATGGATTTGATATTTGTTACATGAATGATACTGCAACAACATGAGAATTTATTATTTTTTGGACGTCTAAAATCGTGAAAATATACCGGTATAGTTAATGCCATATGGTCATGATAGTATTCATCGAAATGTAATTCTAAAATGAAACTCATTCAAGAAAAAAAACGGGTGGTTCGATTACAATAAGTTGTTTTACAAAGATATGTAATATTTACAAACACCTTTATAATACTTTTTCTGTAATATGAAACACAAAGAGTTCCTCCCAGTGTAAACAACAACAATGGCCAACCAGGAACTAATCAAACTACTGAATGGTTCGTCTCGGACCATGAACCACAAGATTACATTTTAATATTTTATGTAGAGGAATTGAATGTCTTTTAGTGTCAGGCAGATATGGCATTTATAATGTTTCCGTGAAGGATATGGTATGGAAATATGAACATAATAACGACATGCTCATAAGCTGAATCATATTCCCAATGATTATCTCTATTTGATATGTCAGCCTTGTCGGCTCTAACAAATACCTTTAGCAGTCGAAGAGAGACTCGATTTGTCAGTGTTATTTAGAGTTGGACTGATGGTAGTACAGTAAGAGATTTCAGACTGCATGAGTCAATTCTTTTAGAATACCTAATGATAATGATTGCTTTCGAGGCAGATTGAATCTGACAGGACTATTTGAATTAAATTTCTCCTGAAATAACGACTTCAAATATGTTAAAGGCAGGACATACAAATGGTAAACACATCGAGTATTTAAAAACTAAAGTATTACAATACAACAGTTTATAACAGACTTTCATCTTTCATTTTCACTCTCTCCTGAAAATACTATAAAAATTGGGGAAACGACTTGGACTTTCATATTAAATATTTTAGAGATAAACAATGTAGCACGCATATAACACACGACAGTTTATGAAATGTTTAGAATATAGCAAAACTCCGCAGGACAATGTGACAAAAAGATATTTCCACATGCGTGCAATGAAAAAGGAAAATATATCATACACTACACTTTTAACAGCATCACAATATTCTTAATTTCCCGAATACCCATCCCTGCATGTGGTCACTGTGACGGCTATTTTCAATGGCTTGTATCGACCTGACACGTTGCGAGAAATCAGGTATATCTTACTGCCAGACTGAAGTGTGATAATGGACAAACGAACATATTCCAAGACTGTTCGATACCGCAATGTTAAATCGTCAAGCTGGTTTTTATTATTAGCAATGGAGCTTACGTGTAATGCTATCGAAGCATCTCATCGGTCAATACCTGGAGTGGTCTCTAATTATTGAGACTATAAACTATGCATTGACCTAGAGCTACAAGACCACGACTCCAAGTGGTATTACAAGATTGACTGCTCAGTGGTGTTGGTCAAACCTCCAATGAGATCCCTTCTTAATAATCCGTTATACCAGTTGAGTGAACACATTTGTGATCGGCGTATTACACCCATCGATGAATAGTGTATTGCTTGCGTATAAAGCTCTGTGTGTTTACAGTCGGTATCCCAGGTGTGTGTTGGGACTTATAAAATACCAGGTGAGAGAGGATGGAACTCAGGTGACAACGGGACATACAAGGTAGCTAATAAGAAACACCATGGGGGCCCGGGCCAGTATCCCATTAGTGGTCCTCCCCAGGGACTTTGTGGTGATCGTGACAGGGGGTGACACAGGTGAGTCTGTTTACCTGCTAATGTATATACTGTTATATCCGACCACAGACTTATACATAACACTACACCAATGACTTTAATCGGTTTTACATGAAAGCAGTATTTACAGTTAGAGATGTCTAATACTGTCATTAAACGTTCTATAGATATTTCTCTTTTTTAAAGTTGAAGGGAAGAATATGTAACGTTAGAACTGAGATACCAGTTTACCACCTTCTTGACACGTCTAGTCAAGCTTGTGATTTTTTAATTGGTAGAACCCACCTACCCGTAAATATTTCAATACCTAAGTACGTGCTTCAACTTAAGGTGTTGTAGCAGACCTAACCCGCATGGTCTGTATACATAAATTGTTTCTTTTCATTTGTTTTTTGCTATAGTAAGGAAATAAATGTTTCTGTATAAGTATGCCATGCCATATAAACTAATGAATATGTAGGTCATGTTAATAATCATAGTAACATACTTGGGACATTTCTTTAATATAAAAGAACCCGTTATACTATAGAGTTCATGTTCTTAGCGTTCCTGATAACAATGAACGGTGTACACTACTCCCTATATCTGAGGAACAATATGTGCCCTCTTCAATTTTGACAAGTGTTATCACATTTCTTCCACTCAAATGGTTTATTTAAGTGACGTATATGACATTACGAAATTAATAAGACATGCATCTTAAATATAAGGTATAATAACGATACATATTTAACAACATTTTTTTATTCTAAATGGCACGAATCAGCACACAGATAGTATTACTATAATATAAATATCAATTACTATTTTGAAAGCTAAATCTTAATTGATTAATATCTATTTACTTCGCTGAAATTGAAAAACAAAGTTATAATTTAAATGCAGTAAATAAGCTTTACTTGTAAATATCAGTATAAGCAAGAGGAAAACAATATCACGCATCAACCGTCATATGAACCAAAGTCAAAGCGAGATAATAGCATATTCTCAAAGCAAGAGCCGGTACTCAAATTGCTCAGAAATACGGCAGAATACTTCTGTAATGTCTGAAGGACTCTTTTGATACTTCCGTCAATACAAATGTAATATACCTGAACTTTAAAAAGAAATATTAGGGAAAAAAATATTCAATTCATCCTTGTTAGTTTTTTTACTGTAACTGATTGCTTGATTAACAGACAATTTGATAGCAATTCGAATGATTGATAGAATTTTATATACCGATCTTTCGTATATCCTCCGTAAATTATCTAGTGATATTAGGTGAAAAGACAACAAATAATGACTAAACAATAGAAGAATACAGATTGGCCTTAGCGAACGACAAAGAAAGAGGAATTGAAAGTTTTAAATCGATCCGTTATATACATGTTAAGTATACTATGAAATAGGATGAAATATTCTGAACATCCAAACACCACTTTTGTATTGTAATATCCAATTTGATTTCATGATAAATTTGCATTAAAGTTGTCATTTTTCGTCAAAAACAAGATTTATGAGTAAAATTTAAAAAGAAAAAAAAGAAGGAAAAAAAACAACAACTTGGTTTTGATGAAAAATATCCTTCCCAAATTTGACAACTAATTGTTTTGCATTTTGATTCAAAAATACATTTCATTCTTCTTCTAAAAGAAATTGCTTATCCTTTCACCCATTATTTGAGGTTTCATACACATTTACTGTATTATACATTGTTCAATTCAGAATACAAAAGGAATGTGGAATGGGATATTTTTATTGTGATTTGCGATACTGAATAGATATTCCATTCATTTCGGTTTTTATATGATATGTCATTAGTACTGTTTTGCCTACACTTACATAGACCTATGTTTAGTAATATTAAACTGGTCGATTTCGTTGGCTGTGAGTATGTGTAGGAGCCGAATTGATGCCCATGTGTCATAGCTAAGTTTCATTTAAAAGGAGAATGAATAAGATGCGAACTTAATCCATAGACTATACCGTTAATGGCATTACTTGACTCCAGTAGATTTTCGCGTGTTTAAGTGACATATTACTCTTGATTATACATATCAGTATCATTACTAGTACATCTGTACATTATCAAAATTATATATCACTTGTACATATATATGATTTGCAGATTAAAATTAATTTACAATTCTTCTAAAGCACGCTTATTTAAAGCAAAGGCATCAACTTTCAAAGCGATGTCAATACTTTCTTTCTCTTATATCAGACTATATTCGAACAATAATTCAAGCTAACAATACTTTATAAGACCGTTGTTCAGTATGCAAATTGTTTTAAATAGAAACCAAAGTGTCCAACGCATATTCCACTTAACAAGATATTTACATTTTCTTTTAAGAATATTTCAAAGAGCAAATAAAAAATGTTTGTATGACGACAACAAATTGTCTTCTTATCAATTTTCATATCTCTAAAGATAGAAGAAATAATAGGTTGAAATCAAACCAAAACAAGTTTCTTTTGGAAAAATGAATGGAATTACACTGTTATGAGTATAAGCTCATAATAGTGTGATTCCAAATGCCTTATTTCCATATTATTAGTCAGTGATCCGTAACGGACAAATCCAGGTTTAAGATAATCATACATGAGCACCGTGTTACCAATGAACAATGAAGAGCTAAAAATAAATGACCCCTAATAACGACTGTTCAGTGGTCTCTGCATTACAAGGAAACACAAGTAAACAATACGGTATACCTCGGTGTATATTGTTAAGTCAAACATTTAAATGGACCAGTGTCAATGTGTTGACTAGAGCACACTTCGTACGAACAAAATGTTAACGATCGTCCCCTTACTATATGTACTAACGAGACGATTTTTTGTTTTTCTACCATTTTTAAGCGTATCTCATGAGCAACATACTGTAAAGATGGTCCTCAGATCAAATCTGTGCGCGGTTTAACAAACGTTTGAAGTAAAAATGAGACATCCATGAATTAGGCTATGTCTTTCTTTATTGATGAATTCTGTAATGTACTTGTATTTTAGTGAGGAAGTCCTTTGGGTAGAGTAGTTGATGCTGTGATATACTTGTATTTTAGTGAGGAAGTCCTTTGGGTAGAGTAATTGATGCTGTGATATACTAGGATTTTAGTGAGGAAGCCTTTGGGCTAGGTAGTTGATGCTGTGATATACTTGTATTTTAGTGAGGAAGTCCTTTGGGCTGGGTAGTTGATGCTGAGATGAACTTGAATTTTAGTGAGAAGTCCTTTGGGTAGAGTAGTTGATGCTGTGATGTACTTGTATTTTAGTGAGGAAGTCCTTTGGGTAGAGTAATTGATGCTGTGATGTACTTGTATTTTAATGAGAAGTCCTTTTGGTAGAGTAGTTAATGCTGTGATGTACTTGTATTTTAGTGAGGAATTCCTTTAGGCTGGGTAGTTGATGCTGTGATGTACTTGTATTTTAGTGAGAAGTCCTTTGGGTAGAGTAGTTGATGCTGTGATGTACTTGTATTTTAGTGAGAAGTCCTTTGGGTAGAGTAGTTGATGCTGTGATGTACTTGTATTTTAGCGAGGAAGCCTTTGGGTGGAGTAGATTATGCTGTGATGTACTTGTATTTTAAGCTATAATTTGTCCATATGTGTATTTTGATGCCTTTATACACTTTAGAGTATATATATCATCCTATTGTCCTTTGCTCATTCTTATCCTTGTACGATGCCGTTTTGGTATACTTTATATCCGGTATGGAATTTTTTTCTACTGAAACCATAATGTCGATATCACTCCTAACTCTATCATATCAGATTCGTAATATAACTTTTCATATCCAATTCAAAAAACATATCACTAATAACGACAAACATTACATATGCATTACAACCATTTACAAATTAATATTCTGGCTGCTATCACAATTTACTAGACCACTGGTATACGAAAGCGATCGATTGCTAGTTAAACGTGCGGTTCAACATAAAACCATTAAAATAGCAGTATCGATTTCGGGAAACAAGCTAATTCTATCAACATGCGTTTACCATATTGTTTTGAATGTGTTTTGATATACTGAACTCATTGAGCGGATACACGATGATGAATGATCCAGTTCTTCATAAACTCTAGAATGCCTTTTTAGATTTGTCAATGTTTAATGTTTTCAATCAATAACTAACGGTCGACGTAACTTTATTTGCGGTATATGTGGGAGACAAAAATGAGAATATTGTATTTCAAATATGTTTCATAGATAAATGACCTTCTTAATATTAAGTTAGTGTGTATTGTGTATATATTTACAGTTTGTTTCAGTGTTGGGATTTGATATGACAGTAAAAGACAAAATGAAACTTTGGGTTTGATTTGGAAGAATGGGAAAAGGAACGAATAGTACAGGGATTTCTGTCAATAACAACAGGAATATACCAAAATGTAATCAAAACCCAAAACAAAACAAAAATACATGGAAAATCCTGAAAAAAGTACTAGGAGAATAAGAGAATACGACCAGGTGTGACGGAACAGTAAGCGCCTTCAGCTCCTTCGACATCCGCCATGTAAATTTTGGTTAAATAAAAAAATGTGACGTTCTCAAATGAGAACGAGGTATACAACAACTTAACCAACAGGCAAACTAACGAGCGTCAAACACGTCGAGCTTCATATTGCACAAAGAAATAGAATATTTCTTACTGGTCACTAATATGCCCGTAAAACCTCCCCATAACGTGTATCAACCTGCATCTCTCGGAAATAACATAGGTTATAGTTGGTTTGATCATAGAACGATAGATAACAAGTGATTCGTACGTACAATATGAAGAGGTGTAACAAATTGTGATTTCATTGTTTTGCTTGTGTTATCTGCCAGGTATCGGATATGAAACCGCCAAGTTTATATCCATGATGGGACCCACTGTCATAATCGCATGCCGTTCAAAGGAAAAAGCTGAAAGGGTAATTTTTTTACTTACATCTAACATTTTACAGACATTTCCAATCCTTTGGTTATTTTATAATGTATAAACTACACTTAGATTTTAGTCGTCATATATACAGTTTGTATAAGACCATTAGCATTAAATCACAGGAAAACAATTAAGGATTTCATCGTTTGTTTTATGTTCCGCTACGCGTGATCACATATGTTAAGATATGTCGATAATGTCATCAATTGCACAACGCATACGCAGTTCATTGTACATAAATGAATGGGATGATTCCAGGGCTAGATTTTGAGAAAGATAAATTGGAAATTCAGCAAGAATACCTGGAAATCATTTTGAATCCGGATTTTCAAGACAATAGACTCGATTCAGTATGAATCATACTAGTGTCTCTGAAACAAATGAATAGTAATAATAATTACAATAATAATAATAACAAAGTTCCTTTAAGGATACCAATTTACTCATACATGATATCAAAAAACTGATTTTGATGTCGATTCAAGTGTCAAAGAATCAAACAAATATTAAATCTATATATCTGTAATTTCTTTGATCTATTCTTGAAGCTATAACGTAAAATTTACAATTCTCCTAGTTTTATACGTCTGATTTAGGATTAAATGACTACCAAACCAATGAAACTCGATGCACAGTCATTGTGGCAATGAATATTTAAACGGAGATGTGATATTCAATCTACACACACTTTTTTTTACATGTAAGCGAGTTACTTATTCTTATCTAGATTACGTAATCAACCTATTTAATCAGATTAAAATGTATGTATACAATATTTTTAAGATTTATCCGGTGAACTCATTTACATATATTGTATATAATAAGTCGAAATATTGCATGTGTTAATCTATATTAACATACCGTAAGTTGAATGACAAACATTATAGACTTTTTTAAAATACTTAACATCTTATAAGGATGTTTCCTGTTTCATTTAAAGATAAAAGAAAAAACTGCCAGTGTGTTTGAAAAAACATTAGTAAATTGTCAAAACTAACACTTGTTCAAGTGAAATCATCTTCACACCAAGTGCGTAAAATTGATATTTTTCATTAGTTCCGTATTGTAAGTGGATGTCACATACGTTTTTTAATACACATCTCACACAAGTTGTACATTTAATCAAATGAATAAAGTCACAAAAGTGTATAACATCATGTTTCATTACAAATTTCGAATTATATACAATATAGCTGAATATCCTATTATACATGATTATATAGCTGTTTTGTCCTTTTAAGACTCGTCACTGATGGTAGGTGCCAACATGTATTCACTTAAGCAAGACCTACCAATATTTGGTGTCGTTGATGAGTTTAATATGAATTCTTATTTTCGACAATGAAATTTTGTGCAGGCAATAGAACAGATGAACGAGGAATTCCAAGAGGAGAAAGCAAATTTAACACAAAATATCATCAGCGATGATAGACTTAGCCTAGAGTTTGGGAAACTGGACCTGGCCAGCCTGAAATCTACTATGGAGTTTGTGGAGAACTTTAAGGCGTCCGGAAGAAAACTTCACGTCCTTATCTGCAACGCTGGTGTAATGATGTCTGAGGAGAGTATGTATCAAGTAGATGACATAACGATTATATAAACAAAACAAAAAATACAAGATTAATTAACTCGTGATTGGCTTTATTATTGATCACGTAAATAGCCAAAATGGATTTATGAATATGTAAATGACCTAATGTGTTGAACTATCATCTAAGCATTGAAAAAATATTCCTTCACATTAGTCAGACATGTATGACCTTGTATATTTCCATACCACTAGTTATCATCAGTAGAAAACTTATCATTACTACATACCTGACACAATATAGCCATCTGATACAACGGTAAATATTCTATGATGTGAAAGAATATTAGTCAACCCCAAATATATTGTTGTCAAGTGAATAGCGACATCATACATAAATAATGACTCGTCTTTTATGTAAACATGTGGGACACCTGTATCAGTGACAAAAGCATTTTCCCTTTCAAATACAGCAACCATTTTATAACTGTTCTACATTACATGGTGATGAGTTGTTTTCGGATTGTGTTGTCATCGATATTGTCTGTAAATAGTGCATAGTAGCAAAATTGCGTTGCATTGCAATATATCGAACAGCGCAGACAGAAATTGGCACCGCATGTCCTAGACGTTTTCTTTTGTTAAACTAAATAATTCACAAGCGTTATGCGACACCAGCAGTATTAACTGTAAGGTTAAGACTACATCATGAATATTGCATTATCTGAGTGTTGTTTGGGCACCATATGATAACGCAAACACGTCTAAAGTGACATTGGAAAAACACATCATGTAGTCTAAAGTCAACTTTCCATCCATAAAAAGGTATATTTGTGATCGGTCAGGTTTAGACGCTATTGACATTCGCAAACATGTATCATATGTACTTATACTATGTTCTACCATCTATTCATTTTTTTTTTCTATTTTTGTTTTCAGTTGTGACAGATGATAATTATGAGCTGACATATCAGGTAAGACTTTCTACAGCAGCTTTATTAATTATACTCAGACCATAATAAATTATTTAATCATAATAAAAAAGGCTAAGGTTATAAAAACCTTACGCTCTAGTTATCGCTGACACGTAATTCAGTATCGATATAAGTATTGATTATACATGACTGTGAGGTGATATGATGACACTGGTAAAGTATTGATCAGTAGGACATTCTTTCATGTTACTGTGTTCATGTGACTAGTGTTAATTGTCTTTTTAATGACTCGAACAACGAATATAGGAGAAAACTCGACTCCAGACACATTATTAATTCCAAATTATAACCTTATTTGAATTTTATACATATTATTAAAATGAATCTTGATTGTTTTTCCTTTCCTTCGAGAGACTGCAGTGAACCCCATCGGTTTCGTTCTTTACATGACTAAAACCATAAATCATGTTTGTTACATTTAGATTGAAGTTTAAAAATAAGCATGACTGGAGTTACCCTAATAGGACTTTCTACCTTAGCTTATATCGAATAGATCTTGTTTCATAAATGTAAAAGATTGAAATTTTCACAATGAACTTAAAGTGCATTTATTTCATTATCCGCTTTTTCTCATTATTAAAGGTCAATTACCTCAGTCAGTTTCTTATAATGGCACATTTCCTGCCGATTATGAAAAAATCTGGAAATGACGTAAGAATCGTTTTGGTATCAAGTGCGGCGCACAAACATTGTCACTATGATGCTAACTACGCAGCGGGTGTGCGGATGGCGAAGCATGATCCTCTCCAATGTTACAGCAACACAAAGCTTTATCAGGTAAGTATATTACATTCTTTGAACTTCTGACTTAATGTGCCGTCCTTGTAACATAAATACATCACTTTAATTTATCTTCGGTATGACGTGTTAACAAATACAAGTTACTCCAAAACATTTATTATACAATTACCATCAATGGTTTCTTATTCATACTTTGCTACTTAATTTGGTAAGAATTTATACATATATTTGAGTCTATAATTCTTCATTAGTTTTTTGTGACAATAAATGTGAAAAATGCATGTTGAAATAAAACCTAAATAAGCACTTAATGATTATGTGTAGTCATTAGTAGACGGCAAGATACAAGTTTATATATACGAATTTTATCAACTATATTTCCTCATAGGTTTGATGGCAGTGGCGCTATGATGCAGGATCAATCTCTGTATTAAAATTGACATATTCACCATGTAGTGCTTTAGATCTCCGCGTCATTTGCTCACATAAATTTACATTTGCATGGCTATGCCACTTTTTAAATTGAGCAGAAAAAAATGATCAAAGATATCAAACATTATGCAAAAAATATGTGACGTCAGTATTATTGAGATAATGGAAACGAAATGGTCTGATCTTACTTGCTGTTCAATATAACGGAAATATATTTTTTCTCAAAAAAAGATCATACATATATGTACAGCAATATCGTTCAATGCTTTAAAAAGCTTGTGTGTGATTTACAGATAATGCAGATGTACAGCATAGACCGGATGTTGGAGAAAACACACGTAGAGTTATATAGTGTTCATCCGGGATACGTTACCAAGGATCTCTACCGACGAAATCGACACTTCGGAAAAAAGTTCAACTGCTTCAGGTGTTGTTTGAAATGTTTATGTAAGTATCAAGTTAATATTTTTTTATTTTTACATAAAATGTACTACAAGTGACCTGATAGTAAGAAAAAAAGACCACCCCCAACAAAACAAAAGATGAATTATTTTCGTCTTTTAACAAACAAATGAACTAGTAATGAAATCCAAACAAAGTTATAGAGTTCATTCTTTAAGTTACAACTATTCGTCATTGCTGATTATTAATTCCATAACTAATTCCTTTTAGTAACAAACTTTACTGAGTAGCTAAGTGTTTAAGAGTGATCTCCCTTCCATTGGAATTTTTTTTTATTGCCTTCTGTACAGATTTGTATTAGAATGCAAATTAGAATAATCAGATGATAAGGGTTCCATTTACTTTCATTAAAATAATTTCTTTGTAGGTATGATAAAGACTCCCAGAAAAGGGTCGGCTACGACCATATATGCGGCTGTAAGTCCCGAACTAAAGGGCTTGAGTCGGGCTTACTTCACGCACTCTCGAGACGCCGCTGAGTTTCCTAGTCAGACCGCCAGGTGCGTGTGTTATCTCCTTATAGTTGTAACAAACTCTAACTAAACCCAACACTGCCTTATGATATTCGTTCATGTAATTCTGATTAAACAGGAACCTGACACCCAATCTTTTTTTAATCTATTTAAATGCACTTTAAAAGAAAGAACCCCGCTGATTTTTCAGACTCTTGAATGATAATGCTTTAAAGTTGAACGAAAGTTCGCGGTGTTATACAGGCTTATAAGCACGCAGTAGTAAACAACCAAGTTCTAGGATTAAGATTTCACCATATCAGAAACATAAAACGAATACATTAATGCTTTATAGTATTGTACATTGTACAATTACGTATGTCTGATAATGAACATATTCTCAAATAGTGTCGGTGAAATTGATTTCTGTATACTTTTTTCTCTCTCCATTTTATCGGATATTCATACTGAATACGTGTTTTTTCGACTTGGTGTCTTTTTATGAAATTAAATTTGACTTTCTGGTTTATTTACAGAGACAGAGAGCTGCAGGACTATCTCCTTCAATGCACAATTGACAACCTAAGAGATCTACTACCTGAAGATTTCATCCAGGAGGCGCTCCGGACGGTGAAAAAGACGAACACAAAATCATCTTCATCCCATCACTGAATTCTGTGATCATTCTCCAAAGTTAATGAATGACATCACCAACATTATATTATAGGCAACAACCTATGATATAACAAGAGATAAAAGTTATTTTTGCTTTTTAATCCAGAATCACATCATACGTAAATACCAATAATAATGTTAAGTATGATATTTAAACTCATATCTGTCACGTTTTCCTCCGAGTTTGTTAATAAACATATGCATAATAGGTCTACATGGATATAAAAAGGACAATCCATCTCCGAATTTTATGCCGTATCCTGTAAAGGACAGCAATTCTGGTGACCAGTGATTGAAAAAGCTTTCCTGATAAGTGTTTTTATTTCAAGAGGATGTGTTTTTACTGTTTTCGACGATTTAATAAAATTGCTTAAAAGAGAAATCTTGAAAATATGATTTGTAAAGAAAACCATATATCTATCTGTTTCATGACCCCAGTAAAAGTATGCCAGTGCTTTTTCAAGCCTTTAGCAAATCCGCGAAAATTCTAACCATAAAGATTGCAACCATTACCATAATTTATTTTTATTCATAGATTTGTTCTTGTCGTTCTTCCACTTACTCTCTCTAACACGAAAGCACCATAGGAATAGTGTAACTGATGTCATCATGTCAATACTATCTAGATATAGGTACTATGGGATTCCTCCATCCCTCTTACCCTTCCTAACTACTACCGATGTACTCAATACAATAATGATGCAATGAAACTTCCTTACTTCTTAATAAGTCATTGTGTGAAATATTTATCTTATTTTTGAAATTGTCTAGAGTTTGTCATACAAATCAGGTATGTGAGCGCTTCCTTTCGGTTCTTTAAATGTTTCATATTCATTGGCAATTGTAGGTTGGTCAAGGGTTTTTCTTTTATTGAATTCGACAAAGACACTTTACATCAAACTCTAATTCATGAAACGCGTTGTATGAATCTTAAGTTCTTTCTATTTTGATTTCATCTGATCAAATATCAATTTATATTTTAAATCTATTTGGCATACATTAAATACGTTATCTAACATGAAAAAAAAATTGACTTTTTTTAATAATGGAAAGTAATAAAAGTGCCTAAACATCTATGATCAGTATTTCGTCACACAATACATATATAATACTTCTCGATCTTTATCCTTACAGTTATTATAAATAACCGATTGAATTCTCCCGTTTCTTCAATCCTAACTGTATTTCGTTTAATATGACATTCGTTTGTCAATTATTTAATATTGATGTTCGGTAAAATTGCTCTATCTAAAAATCTATTAAACATTGTTTATTAACTGAAATGAGTTTAATTTCCACAACTTACTGGGAAAAAAACGCAGATTTTCCAATACGATTGATTATGCAACGGATCTTCATTTTTGACTACTCTAATAAATGTCCTTGATTCATGCATAAACACAACAGCTGTGTCAAAGGACATGTAAAAAAGGAAATTTAATCAGTTTGAAAAATCGTCTTGTTTAGAATAACAAAAAGACATTATATATAAATGTTGGTCCTTGTGCATATTTAGTGTGTCATAAATACTCTTAGCCAGATTAAATACAATACTTGGTATAACATCTTGTGTCATGTACCATGATGATTGTAAAGTATGATACATTGATACAATCAAACTTAATACAGTCATAACATTATATATTGTACAGAATTGTAAACATGCCATGCGTACCATTAACTTTTTTTATCCAATCAAAAGGTCTGTGATGTGTTTTTAACTTAAAATAAATTGCGTTAAGTATGTTGCATTCAGTATGTATGAATTGTATTTCTTATACAGAAGAAATAAAACACTTTGCCGAAATACGTTTTCCTTGTCAAAATTAAAAAAAAACTACACAATGTAAATGCATTTTCTGTTACCAATAGCACGTGTGATCAATGTATCAGAGCAGAGAAAAACACTCCTGCCGAGAGCCCCGACAGAAATCGAACCCAGGTCCCCAACGTGATATTCAATGTCCATCACCGCAGACAAAGAAGCATAACCCGTCTGTGGAGTGACAGACACCACAGTAACTTAATACTATGCACCAGTCATACCGACCTGCTAATTGTACACAAAATACAATTGACTTTAACCGTAATTTGTAATCAAATATACCTTATTTACGTTTAATAATACAATTTTTTGTTTCTAGATAAATAATGAGAAAAAGGAAAAAGAAGACAAATATAAGTTAAATGTAAAGTATCTCAAAAACTATTACCCTCTGATGAAATATACATAGAAGATCATCTGGATGTAGAAATTGTACAGTGTATAATATATGTTTACTTACGTACAGCGTTATTGTGAAAGTCAGTTTGTCAAAGAAGACTCGTTAGATGGCAGGGGATCCATGCCCAAATATTTCCTTAAGTTTGATGTGTTCCTTTTTCTGTTCACGGGTAAGATTGACATTGTGAAACTGAAAACTGAGGCAACGAAGCGTCTGAATTTCGAGAGCTGTAAACAGCATGCTGAAAACACTGCTCTGACAACTACGATCTAGCGATAATTGCATATTTGTATATATCGGAACAACGATACCATTTTAAACAGAACTAAGAATTATATTTTAGTAAACAAATGTTTACGTATAGATGAAACCTGTGCTTGCGCGGGAACAAATATATATTGTGATGTGTTACTTTGGAGTTACCGTCAGCTTAATTCGGCAATGTATAACAAAGATTTCTTAAAATCCGGATTTGTTATGTATATTACATAGGTTATTGAAAATGGTGCGGAAGCTTCACGGTTGTCATAATCATTTCATTTAGACATTTCTGTATTTCTTTTGAGCGCTATGGAATTAGACTTTGTTGATGATCGTTGGTATGCCTGATGGTTTAATTTTTGTTTCCCTTGTTCTTTATTGGGAACGTGACATTATTTACTTGGATTGCAAGATTGACATGACAAGCCAATGAAGCAGAAGACGCTCACTCATCCGGAGTTGGAGTACGAATTAAATGCTGTTTGCATATTGGTATTTTCGAAGTTACTTATAGAAAGTCAACATTTATTTACGTGCAGAATTTGACATAAAATCTACATGAACATGTGATTTTGGAATTTTCTCTCATTTAGCTGTTTGAAAAAGTATGTACACCAATCCTACTTTCAAAATAATAGAAAACAACACATTAAACAAATTGAGGTCATTATTAAAATAATTTTGAGGTGAATCATTTTTCGTTTCATCAGTTTTACAGAGAATAATGTAAATTTTATGATAAAACAATCATGGAGCTTTACATTACAATATTTACTTATCTATTGACTTATCTATCTGATTTGCTTCTACGATGACTGTTTTCATCAGTTTTAAGTTAACGGGAAAAGAAGAAGATGGTTGGTCGTTATGTTGCTTAGTGTGACTTGTGACATGGGTTGCAATTTATTTGATGATTTCTATTAACATATACACAAAGCATCGGTACGGGTGTAATAAACCCTACCTAAAAGGTATTCCTGTTGGACTATTCGTGTTGTTGGGTTGTTCCTGTTGTTGGGTTGTTCCTGTTGTTAGGTTGATCCTGTTGTGTGTAGCACAAGGGAAACAAAAAATTAAACCATCAGGCATACCAACAAAGAGCACTTCTCCACTGTATCAACACAGACATTATCAGTCATCATTCAGGCTTATCTAACACTGTACTTTATTTACAGACCAGCTCTGGTATATCTAAATAGAATGATATCAGCTACCCAGGGTCACCATTCAAAGTAAATATAATCTGTCTACCAACACATTAACACAACCGAATATGGGTTCTCACCTGTCTTTCCCCAGGGTTACCATGACAAAGGAATAAATTGTCATCGTTACCGTTGCTAACACAGGTAGGTCCAAGACACACATAATATAAGATACACTTCTATAAGCAGCGATTGAAGTAAAGTATCAAGAGATTTCGATATCTGCATGTCAACATGGCCATTAAAAATGAAGACATGAAGATGGATAAGATTTTCATGACATTTGTCGTCGATGAAGACGCTCACTCTTCCGCAACACCTGGTTTTGTTCTCTGGGTACGTTTTACAGGAATCTCCATGCAAATCTTTCTTTTGTGCATAGTTTGAAGTAGTTTTATTGACTTTGAGTTTGGATTATGATTATGTTGTTATGTTGATATTTTCTTGGTTTTTGTATGACGTATTTGTATACAATATCTATCGTTAATTGTTGTGTATAAACCCTTTGGTAGATTTTACTTCCTGTATGATACAAACCTGAATGTACCATAGGCTCCTTACAACGTTTTCGCACTTCTACTTATTTTGTATTTGAATATTGTTATAATGACTGCAACCATTGAGAACTGCAAACCAACATACACGTATAACAAAATCTGTTCCAAAATCAACATCAGAACTATTTTTCTCATACATCATATATCTTAGTGTATTTTGAAACATCTATAACGTGCAAGTAGCCTATGAGGGGAAAAGCATAAGTAGTTGGTCTCAAGAAGAAGAGGTTCATGTTATTAACAACCAAATATCCTCTGCTTATCTATTCATATATTTCTGACTGCATTTTAAGTGTAAATTCTTTGCCTACATGCCATGTATAAATCCTATAGATATTAATATAGTTCTTCTACATCATCAGTCATCAATTTACGGATGTTACTGTATAATGCGTGAACCCTACTGTGACGTCAGGTTTACAAGTACATTTGTACATTGACGTCACACAGTGACTTTACAACGGAAATGATAGATATAGAGCAAAAAGCCTTTAAGTATGACGTAGAAATGTGTTGTTTTTTGCTTGTTGGGTTTGTTTTTACAATATTTATCTGAATAATCAATCATTTGATAACAAAATCTCATATAAGTTTCCACTTAATCCGTGATTTCCGAAAGTCATTGCAATATTTTGCAATTCATCGGTAAAACGGGGAAAAATTTACATTGATTGATTAAATGTTATATCGAATAAAATCAACATTTTAGATCTGATATCTATCTACGTATCGGTTGAACATTCATCAGTAATTTGTTAAATAAAACTAAAATCAAATCAAACAGGATACGAAACAGCCAAATGGATAGTCATGTTGGGAGCCACAGTCATATCGGGCTGTCGGTTGGAAGAGAAGGCAAGGGAGGTAAGCCTTGATACTATTTTCTCATTTATCCTTATTCATTGCAAAGTATATATTGGTCAACTGTCTACAAATAAAATGAAATTACAATGTTAGTGGGGAAGACTTACTGAAAGTGTTTTTAGAAGTGGAATCTTTTCAACCCTACTTAGTTAAGATGATATGCTTTGAGTATTTTTAAGACTGTAACTACAGAATATTATAACTTATATTTACTAATATCTTGTTTGTGTTAAAACGTCATAAGAATGATTCGTTAACCAATCTATTTGATATAAAATTTAAGTGTTACAAATAAAGGAGGAGTGCCAGTTTGGGCCTTCTGGTGGCCATGACGAATATTTTTTATTTTTTTATCTATTAAAAACTTAAGGTCAGACGGTAATGACATGACATTAGTCTCAGCTCAAATAGGGGGGACGAGTGGGGGGGCAAATTCATAATTATTGCTATAATTATCAAACTAAAATATTTTTTTTTTAGTTTTTTTCTCTTAAATGTCATTTGATGATATATTTCAAAACCTTCATTAGAAAAAATGTCCAAAAAATATGCCATTGTTGAAAAGTAGGTCACAGTAATTAAGTGCCCTAATTACTAATTAAGTCACACTTGAGCACCGTTTTTTGTCTTAATGCATCTATAAACAATACGTTTATCACGTGCAGTGTATTTATTTAAAATATTTTTGCATGAATTAGAGCAATGAAGAAGACAGTATAATGAACGTAATTTTCGACGAACATTCTTCTAAGGAAATTCGAAAGCATTCCAGGTATCTTATGGAATATTGTTTATAGAAATAATTGACAATGATCACGTTGGCTGTCCTTTTATTTAGGTGTTATGATAACTACATACTGTTATTTTTAATGTAACTATTGTTTAATTAAAAACAAAGACAAAACAAAGCATGAAAATTATAAAATAATTCAAATTATCATTTGTAAGGCAAAAAAAATGATCAAAAATATTTTGCTTTGTTTTTGAAGGTCATGAAGATGTTTAGTATAAACCGACGACTTCAAAATTCAAACGTCACAGTATCTAATTTACATCCGGGTGTTGTGCAGACAGAAATAACAAGAAACTTCAGTGATATGGGACCTTAGGCGTTGCTGTTCGGTTTAGGGAAATTCATTGGAGAGTATGAATTGATAAACTGTGTGTTTTAAAATGACTCTAGAGAGATGTTCCGTGGATTCAATTTAAAATTTCATTTTGATGATTTACAAGCTTTACATACAAAATAAAATGGTTTTCCTCAGTTTTCATGACAATGGAACTTAGTATTTGTAATTCATAATTTGTACATAAAGCAAAAACAGTCTCGTTCTACTGTAATGGAAAACATCATTGACTAAATATACCTATATACAATCACAGATAAGAGAAACTTTTTTATTCGTGTAATTGACACTAATGTATTTTTATTTTTAAAAAAAAACCTTCGGTTGTTAGCATCTTATATGGATTTTACCACTTCAGTCAAAATCAATTACATCATTCTAATAATATTTCAATTTTTAAATGAAGGTGAATGTTATTGACGCGAATTTTGTTTACTTCAAATCAACAAGATGTAATTGTAGAAATGTGAACGGTAAGGCAAAACATTACAAATTACCACATTTGTTTCTGATTAATTTCATTTTTTTTTTATAGGCCCGTCAAAAACTCCATATGAAGGAGCTGAGACCACGATCAATGCCGCCGTGAACCCGGCACTTCAAGACGTCCGTGATGTGTATTATAGTGACTGTAAACCCAACACCCCAGACAGTAGAACTAGGTAAAATTATCAAAATACGAAGATGAATGTTTTTATATATTCAGATATGCGAACCATGTTATACTAATGGTACTGTACACTAAGCCATAGTAAGGTAACGTACACTATATCTTTAGTTACTGTATACAATTTTCGAAGCTTCAGAAAGAAATTCCTTATGTAACAGGGATGAAAAATTCAATGAAAATGTTTAAAATCACCAATCGAAAATATAGCAATAAATGAGTAATGATATCTGACAATCGCTCTTCAAAATATCACATTTGTATTTGCTTGTACTTTTTATTAATCGTTAGACCTATGAAAAGTAGGATATTTATCTGAACTCAATCAGGCCAAATGTCAAATAAGGTGGCATGCATCAAAATTTCAATTCTAGTGCCCCACTTTTAACGAAGATCTGTGTTCTCTTTAACATCGGATACTATGACCATGTGCCAGATTAAAATAGTATATATCGAGTGAACAGTATATGTAATTATTGTTTGTGATACTGTTAATACTTTACCTTGTTGAAACTATGTTTTATTTTACTTACAAATAAGCAGAACCAGGAAACGTTATGGACATACACTCAGAATTGTCTTAAGGAAGGAGGTTCTCTTCCTGATATCATCAAGTGTTTGGACGGGAAATGAAGAGTTGCTACTGGACTATATATTATTGTATTAACGGGATGATATCATCTATAGGAGCAAGGAAGGTACTTCGCGAATTGGTTTATCAAGTGTACACAGTGGAATCGCAACAAATACTGGTGTGAATGACACCAATGAATATACTTCAGTGTTAGTCCATGCAAGTGAGCTGGAAACCTTGTAAACGTGGTGTGTTGATCTTTTGTACGCAATCATGCAGAAAAAAATAATACTTCACACTATTTTTTTTTTTAGTATTAATTTATGGGTGGATTATTCTGGTAGAAGGGGAGACTACTGTGTAACTACATAATAATTCAACAAAACTTACTTCCGTAGTTATTGTCAAAATTATCAAGACTTGTCCATGCACAAGTTAATGACATTATATAAACATTCTGGCTAAGCCGGACATCGTTTCATGACCTTTTTTTTTTTTTTTTTAATCATAACTTCGTAACTTGGCGGTCATTTAATTATCAATGACCTAAAATACAGACAAGATGTCATATAAATATGATTCATCTATTGAAAGTAGAGTCTAACGAACTGACCATGCTGGAAATGCCTTCATGTCCGAATAATACAAGGGTTATTCTAGCAAAGCCAGCGATTGAATCATGCTATTATTTATCCAGTAAAATAATAGAAACGGTCGAGATCTCAAACGATGTTTATCGAAATACTGTGTTCAAATACTAAGATGATTGGTGAAATGTTTCATATGCTGATTTTTTATCAAAGTACCATTATTATAAAAAAATTCTTTCACAATGCAATGAACTGTGGAAATAGTGAAAGGTTGACTGCTAGTTGACAGGATGGATTGTCCATACTTTTCTACTTCACAGCTGACACTGTAAAAACCTCAGACAAATGTTCAAGCTATAACATTCAAACAACAAAAGGATTTTTATGGACGTTTTATCTATGTTTTATCTATTGTGTATCTATAAGATGTTAATTTGTAGTATATCATGGTACAAAATAAGGCATTAACTGTTTACCTATCCAGTAAGACATATGCAGTAAAATTCTGAAAGGAAGTTACAGGTATTTGGTTAATGTGCTATATGCTCAATTGAAAATAACATTTAAATCATGTCCGATCAGATAACAATACGATCATAATGACATAAAAACCGTCTTTCTATCTCGGAAAAATGAAAAGAGGGTGTAAAATGAACGAAAAAATAATTAATAAAAACTTGAGCCACGAAACCGAAACCGGTTATAGTCTAATTTTGGACTAAAGTTTCAGCTTTCCGGAAAGGTATGTGTCTTCTGCTTCATCGATCAGTGACCTTCTCAAAGAAAATTATAATCTACTTCAGGTAATTTCAGGTCCTCAAAGATACAAAATGCACAAAATACACACAGAATTAGAATTAGATACAGCAGAACCAAATAGTGAATCAATTTGCATTATAAAGCTGTTTGCCCTTGCACACTTCAGTGACGATGAGATTAAATTTTGAAACCTAGGACGCGACTGTGGAAAATGTCAAAATTTAGATTGGGGCACTAGCCCTATAATTCCATAGATTTCGTGATTTCCATATACTGATCATTTCATGAGGACGTCTAGTGCATGTAAATATTCTGAATCATGTCTCTTTTCAATTGAATAAAACATGGCATGCATGGTTAGGTAAATATTGGGGACTGAAAATCAAGGAGGTTATAATCAATAAATATTTGCTGCAGTTAATAATATTTTTTCAATACAGATCGATTGATTTTACACTCCTTACCTTGTTCTGTTAGGTATTTATACCTATGACTGATTACTATTATATATACAAAAATAGATAAAATTATATAGTGTTTCTCACAGCATCATTGAGTCTAATTGTTATCACTATATTTAGTGTCTGGTTATATATGCGTGTTTACATCTTCCCTTTCATCGCGATTTCAGTCATTCTATCAAATGCGAAAGAATGATTCCGTTTGCCTATTTTTGCATAACCACGGATCTCGAACATTTTTTTCCTATTCTGACAAGTTCATTTAACAAAATAGAAACTATTTACTGTTTTGATGTTTATTTCAGTAATCAGTGGTCAGATGTTTACTTAAAATAGAGCAAAGCTGTTGATTCTTAAGTTTACTTACGAAGTGTACGAAATCACAATAAGACGACTAACCAAACATTTACTATAATCTACTACTGTGTATATATGGGGTACAATTACGATAGCAGGTACCCGAGGTCACAATGTAGATTACCAGTCACGTGTGGTAATACACTAGTGCAGTCGATTATGGGTGGCCACCTTTCTTTCCCCAGGGCTACCCTGCCAAAGGAGAGAATTGTTATAGTAACAGGTGCTAACACAGGTAGGCGATATCAACGCTTTATTTCAAATTTTTTGATATCATTGTTTTTTCTGTAGATATCATACCAACTGATTACAGCGTTATTTTTATATTACTGCAAATATTGATATAAGGGATTTATGGGAGGTAAATTTGCAATGAACGAGTTGAAGCCTAATAGGGTGTTGGGCATGTTGTTGATATGTAAATTGATTAACCTGAATTAGTGTCAAACTCTTTCAAGTCTCAGATACGAACACATTGTACATCAAATCAACCCTACAGGTAAATTTGTAATAAAATAGTCGCCTTTTATGTGTAAAGAAAGTTTATCAAGATGGATAATTGATCTGTTTAACTTTTGTTATATCAATATGTATCATTTTATATAAAATGCAACAAAGCGTTAGTGTAACATACAAAGGTTACAGGTTTATATACATGATTACGTTTTCATAATCCCTGTAAGCTGTTTACGTCGCAGAAAGGTCCTAACATAGAACAGTGTACACATTGTATGTTTTTGCTCGTTTTTGCTATATCACGTATGGGTTGCTCTGTGTTTACCGGAGGTGTGCTGATAAGAGCAACGTAATCTTTATTTTAGTTAAATATAGTTACTGTCGTATATCGAAAATATCCTTATTGGCGAGTTAACATTTTCCAAAATTTCAACCAATAGAATCATTATATCTATATATTTGGTAACATACAGGTAAACAGGATAAAACCAGTATTTTATTTATATGAGATTTCCAACTATTTGAGATCTAACAATAATATTGTGATATTTTATTTCCATTCCTGAAATTAGGGTATATCGGTATTATTAAGCCTATGAAAAAGTGCTATAGATTCTTAAGGGCATATGATACTTGTAAACAAAATAACGAAGTTGTATAAATGTGTAAAAATGCATATCAATGATCTCTCAAACGGTATCAATAGGACTGAGCTCTTTAAATGCTTGCAGTAAAGATTTTCGTGCATTTCATATTCGTGATTGTCTTATATTTACACATGTCTAATCCTATATGTTTAACTGACAAGTAATGGGTGTATCTAATAGAGTACGTTGTTATCAGTGTTTAATAACCTTATATTTTAAGTACCATTATTATCAATTAATCTAGTTGAACATCCGACAAGCCAGGTTACATGATTAAGTGAACAATGCTATTTCAAAGCTGATCCATTCTTACAGATAAAACAGCGAATGGATTACTAGATCAGTATAGTACGATAGAGACCCGTCTTAAGTTCTCGTTTCTGTGTAAAACCCGAGTAAAAAAGTGATTTATAATATATAATGCATATCAGAACCTTAACCTGTTATCAAATATTCCACAATAAAATGTTTATTTCAGATTTCAGAATGTTTTGTATGCTAAAAGAATATCCTTGTTAAAAAGCATGGTCATAGCTTCCTCTTAGACATCTTCAGTTTTGCTTGAGATCGCCCTTCTACTGGCCGATAAGAGCAAAACAATCCACCAGGGGATCAATTGAAGCTTATTTACAAGCTCATTACAATAAGAAACTAGAAAGCAATTAAACTCAATAAGTATGTGTTATTTTTACAGGTATAGGATACGAAACAGCCAAATGGATAGCAATGATGGGAGCCACGGTCATATTGGCATGTCGGTCCGAAGAAAGGGCAAAAGAGGTCAGATACTTAAATTACACTAAATACGTTAAGGGTAAACAAAGACATTCAAATTAGAGAAACAAAACACAATGTTATCGAATGATTTGTGTTTGATAAACTGAAAGTTGCTCTTATGATGTCTCATTTGCTTTCTTTAGGCAATGACGAGAATGAATGCGGAATTCGAGGCGGAGAAAGACAGAAAAACAGAAGGCGTGGTTGATTACTCAGAACTCAGTATAGAGTTTATGAAATTAGACTGTGCCAGTCTACAGTCAGTGATGGATTTTATAAAGAAATTCAAAGAGTCTGGTCGACAGTTACATGTTTTGGTGTGTAACGCTGGAATAGCCCTTCACAAACAAGGTAAAGTTTTATCGAGACAATATACACACAACTGAATGAAACATCAAATAAATGATTACAAAAAGAGTGTCTACATCCAATGATTATCTTTTTATATCTCATTCACTGTATTAAAGTAAAGCAAACTGATATACATTAGTTATACTCGTTAAAAAGATCAGCAATAATTCTGCATCAATTGTTTCAGAACATTTACCATGACATCATGCTGTTTTCTTCATTCGCAGCATACACAGCGGAAGGATATGAACTTATGTTTCAGGTAAAACGTTTTAATACTACATTAGTCAGATCAAATGATGTACAGTCGTATGTAACTGATTAACCACTTTGTACATTGAATGACTCATTTAATTAACTTACTTTCTTTTTTATTTACTTTATTTTCGGTTTTTATATGAAATTACCTTTTGTAATTACATTGATATAAATCTGAAAATCATCTAATTGATTTTCTAGGTCAATTATCTTAGTCAATATTTACTAGCTGCGCACCTTTTGCCGATCATGAAGACTTCCGGAGAAGATTGTCGAATAGTACTTGTTTCTAGTGAGGCTCACCGTTTATCCGAATTCAATTTGGACAGAATACAAGGAAAGCAATTCAATGAACAATCCTTTGGTAGAATGCTATTCTACGGGAACTCTAAACTATTCCAAGTATTGTTCTCTCTTATAGGGTTACACGTGTAGTAAACAGCTTCGTTAAACCAATCAATGGACCAGTAAATGCTTTGCAATATATGACCGTTATCTTGTAACATTCGTACCATTTTTTTAATTGAAAATATCAATTTTCGTTGCTTCATGAAAGAAATATTGATGATGTGATTTTCATTCATGTGTGAAATGATGCAATTTCTAGTTTCAAAATTATTATATGAATTAAATAATAACATCCAGAATTAAGTGATCATTTTAGCAAAAATTATATTTTGATGAAATTTAACAACGAAAATGCAATGAAAAGATTAAATCCTGCTCACATTTGATATCCTTCCTTAATTGTCGCGTTTGTTGTTTTCATGAAGATAATGCAGATGTACAGTATGAACCGACGACTTCTAAACTCAAATGTCACAGTGGTAAGCTTACATCCAGGCATTGTGGAAACGGAAGTAACAAGAAATTTTAAGGATATGACGTCGATGAGTCTCTTACTGAGTGTATCAAAATTCTTTGGTGAGCATATACTTTGGACTTTCTATGTTTTAAGTTACACCTGGCCTATATTCATTTGAGTGGTATATTTGTCAGCGCGGAGTATACATGGTGCTGTTAATGTTTGATAATGGCTGTGATTTACTCAAAACCAATAGTCAGGTGCACATACATGAAGGTTGTTGTTTCGGAAGTCCCTCTTAAGGTTACATCACTTCTCTGTATAGTAATAAACATGTTCTATTCATGACTATCACGAACTTTAATGAAGTAGAATGATCGATTCAAGATTCTGAAGAAAAAATGGCGATGGTGTTTGGTATGCTAATATGTTTTCTCACCTCTCTGTTCAATACATCGCACAAGATAAAGCATGTTTTCGTAAAGTTTTCTTCCGTAAATTGTTTTTCTTCATGCTTGTTGAGCATTTGTGTAATGGATGGCAGACCTATTTTCATTTCTTTTCTATCCGACAGGTAAGGCAAAAAATCCATTTGAAGGAGCTGAAACAAGCATCAACGCGGCGGTGAATTCGGACTTGAAAGGTGTCCGTGACGTGTATTATGTTGATTGTAAACCTTCAAATGTCAACAGTTTAGCAAGGTACGTTATGTATCTAGGTACTGTCTGAAACTGAAAAACATTGTCTGTCTTATTCTATGATAAGGTAAGAAGATAGCAGGATAGACCTATTTAGACAATGTAATTTATTCTAAACAATTATTTGCTTTTAGTTTTAGATTCTACGTCTTTAAGAGAGACGTGGCACGTTTCAAAACTATCGCACTGTAACTTTATCCACTATTTGTTCCACAGTACATAAGCGGTTACTCTTTATATGATCCGGTCTAAAGTTTGTTACATAAGGAAAAAACTGGTAGTTAAGTTCCTGGTTATTTCATGAAGTGAAGCATGCAGCTATACAGCTAAGGCACTGTGAATATATCGACTTTTTACTTTATCGTACATGATCTTTGATAGTAAATCTTCCGAGACGTTTAGAAGCTTTCCGATATTGATTTTTTTTCAAACGCGCATATGCGATAGCATCAACAAATATGATGAATAATGATTTGATTTGGGATATGATATGATACAATGTCACTGTGTGATCAAATCATCTAAATTAGCCACGCCTGTATTCATATCAGCGGTTGTTCGCTATGGTCATTAACCTAAAAATAAATAGGTAAAAACTGACAGTTAACATATAATAATTTCGTCTATCTTGTTGTTATAATTTATCTGTCAACTAAGATTCAAACCAACAAGGAAAGGTTCATTAGTGGCAAACAGTTGAGAGAACATACCTATCAACCAATAGTTAAATAGCAGACTAAGAGGATAACTGGAAATTTAAGTTCCTCGTGAATGTCAGGTCAGGTCTTCAATGTCGCATTAAGATATCACGCATCGGTATGGTTACAAGTGTCTCTTCGGATTGTAAGATGATGAAATTACTTAACATCGCGTGCAATATAGGAATACAATGACCAAAAGCAATGACTAGCAGATGGCACTTGCATGCAATTCTAGATTAAACTCTGTCATGTATCATTGTATTGATGGACAACTTTTCTTTTTCCAGGAACACGCAAAGTCAAGAATCTTTATGGGCATACACTCAGGATTGTCTAAAGAAAGGGGCTTTTCTTCCTGATGACATAGTCAAATGTTTGGAAGGAGAATGAACAATACCTCAATGCCTTGTATTGTCGATGTACTTACATGTTTATATTGCGATAGCTGTCTTTGTGTTTATAAGATCCTAGAATTTGCATGATCTTATAACGGGATAGAATCATTTGGAAATTAAACGTAGGTACTGGAATCTCTAAGATGGAATTCGGTTATAACAACAGCAAGATAATATCAGTTCAAACATCGACAGACTTTGGTAAAAACTTTGGATGCATAGTATAAAGTATTAGGTACGAGGACAGACCTTTCTCGAAACTCTTGATTTTTGAAGTTTGTTAAGTTTCATCTATCAATATACAGGCAGGGAGGGTACCAAAATTGCGTATTGTCTCATTCTGAAATTTGAATTTATACAACAGAAAAATATTTAAATAGCATCAGTCTTAGCATCATATACTAAAACATTGAAACTGATTACAACAGTTATAATCCCATACTGTCATGGCATACTCATCAACACCTAGATCTACATGTCCGTGAAAGTTATTATCCTACCAGCTCAGAAGCTTTCACAATCGTACTAATGACATGAATCACATTAATTTATACATGATGCAAAAGGTTGTGCTGATGCTTCACTTACATTTGAGCTGAAAAGAGAATATACATGTATGTGTATTATCACATTAACAAGAATGACATTTACCATAGTCCTGTCTGTGTTTTATTCTAAAATCAATGGTTTTCTTTAGAGAACCATTTTTTCTGAGAGGAGGCAAATAAACTGCTCAGAGTACCATCATCATCATCCATAGTCTTACTGCAAGATATGTACTATTCAATTGTGTGTCTTTTGTACAACGTTCGAGATTGCAGGTGGTAGACACTGTTGATTCTCAATTTTTGCCAAAAATATATTTTTAGATAGTGGCACAATTCAGAATATACACTTGCATTTAACATTATCTTGAAATCTTTCAATGAAGAACATGAGATTTATTGAAGTTTGGGATCAGTGCACCTCCGCGTCTAGATTGATTTTCCTCATTATGCCTTCTATGCGCAAATATGATTTAATTTGTTTCTTGATATCACTAACGAGTCCTGAAAGAGCGAAACGTCTTTATAATGCAATGATATTGAATTACCTTTTCGACATATGTAAAGGAAACACGTCTTTGCAGGACGTGAATATTAAGAATACTGCTTCACACCTAAATGACTAGTAGAAGGGAATCAGTTATATCCATGTAACTACACACCTTATCAATATGTAATAATGATATAAAATTCCAAAGCTGTGATTGTTCCTATCTAATTAAACTTATTGCTTTATATATACTTTATTTTATTCCATAACAACATGCGAATGATACATAGCAAAGTATACAGAGGTATTGGAATTGGAAACAAGTTAAACAACTTATATAAATCCTTTTCCATTTATATAAATCCTTTTCAATTATTGCTTTATATATACTTTACTTTGGACACATCAATACGCATTAACGTAGACTTACCGGGTTTAAGAAACGTCTAACATCGTTTAAGAAAAAAAAATTAAACCATTATAATATGTCCTCATTCATTGTGATGCCAGATACATGAATTTCGACGCGAACAGCTTTTACATGTCTACACGTAGTTTATTACCGTTTTCCTATCTAAACATACTGTCTGTGGATTTGGCATAGTAAAATATTTCAGTATATACCTTTAACTAATTCATAAAATTAGTATATATATATATGGATGATTTTGACAGTACACGGACTCGGAATTTATTTCATGTTTCAAATGTATTCGCGACCAAGACAGACGCGAACCTATCAAAGGAAAACCAACGGAAGTGACAACAAAGTAAATCACTGTTTATCATTATTACAGCAGGAACCTGAACTGGGTTCTATTTTGCTTTCCAGAATGTTCTCACACACTATTGCTTCAAAAAGGTACCACAGAATGGTTTGGCGCTGTGAGGTAATTTGTGCCATGACTTGCTTTTGTTTTCATACGAGGCTGAATTTACTGAAGAGCTTATCAAAACAGGTCACAAAGACAAGGTCGATAAATTTCCCTTACAGACATATCGATGACGTATTGTCTTTAAATAACAGAAATTTATTGACCAAGTCCATTGTCCACCTGACCTGGAAATCAAAGACACGACAGACTCTTCTACATCAGCTGCTTATTTCGTTATATTCTTACAACGAAACCAACATGGACAGCTTTCAACAAAGCTATATGAAAACCGTGATGATTTCAATTTCCCTATTGTGTTTCTTCCACTGCTGAAGAGCAATACGCCTGCATTTCCTACCTGTGGTTTTTAATGGCCTGTTCGAATAATCACCATTGTCTTGCATGAAGTCGTCAACTGACAGACAACCTCGTAACACAAGGGTTAAAAAAAATGCAGGTCAAATAACATAAGGAAGTTTTATTGTCGCCATAATGATATAATTAATAAATATTCTATTGTGTTATTTTGCCAATTGGTTCCGTTGTTGTATGCCTTGTTCTGATTTGAGAACGTTATATGACGTCTATGTTTACTTGACGGATGTCGTCGATGAAGCAGAAGACGTTTACTCTTCCGGAACACCTGGTTTTATTCTCCTTGTACTTTTCAGGAGTCTCCATGTAATTTTTTCTTTTGTTCATGTTATCCCCTAGTTGTATGGAATTTGAGTTTGGATTATGATTATGTTGACATGTTTAGTATTTTCTTGGTGTTTTTGTTAGTGTAAAGGAAAAACATTATCAACTGCTATCATTTTTTCTTATCCTGTTCCCATCAACCTGCCATACATGCTGAACAAATGTTATTTTTTGACGATCCATCTTTCAAGAGCTTATATCATGAAATCAATTAAGCATTCAGCAAATAATACCACCACTAGGTCATATCATGTGTGGATGAAATAAAAAAATATATTATGGATAAGATATACTCAAACAGACTAGTTATATGATCAATCATGTTGAAATTAAAATTTCAGCGATTTGACTTGCTATATATAGTAATTGATATCTAAAAATATATGATAATATGTTCGTCCGTCACTTTAGATAAGAATGAAATTATCTAGTAGTTTGATAAAGGACACTGTGAAATATCTCTAGGTTCTCAAAGTTCGCATGCAATTTGCACGCGTTCCTTCAAAAAGGTACGAATTAGTACAATATATAGAACGTTCTCAGCTACGTTATCGTTAGTCAAGTGTAGTAGCTATATATGATTACAGTCCACTAGTTTGTTTTCATTAAGATAATATGATATATAGCATTTCGTTAGTTTTAGTCTTAGAGTGGTCTGATCTAACTGTATTGTTGTGTTCTGCTTACAAAGCAGAAATAATGCAGTTTGGTCAATCCATTTTTCTGTCCTATATACTGAACTATTTACAGAAGTTGTTCCGCTTAAATCTACAACAACGTTGAATTGAAATAAACGTAGGGGGGGGGGACACAACCTAACATTTATCCAGAAGCCGATATCTTTATTGACAAATGACAAGAAAGTTAATTAATTCCAGATACCGCATCGTAACCGACATTATACTCACTAAAATAATGATTTGTAAATAGCTAGCCTGTAGGCCCATCTTATAGCACGAGAAATTATGGGTGGCCACCAGTCTTTTCCCAGGATAACCCTGCCAAAGGAGAGGGTTGTCATAGTAACTGGTGTCAAAACAGGTGAGTGTACTTGATGTTTCCTTATTGAAATTAATTCTTTTCATTGACAATACAATTAATCAACTGCTTTCCTTGGTAATGTCTTTAGATAAAAAGTTAAATGTCTTGAACTTTGGAATACTTGTATTTATCATCCCGTATGTAAATGCATAACAATTTCATATGTAGTACCTTCTTTTCGATTTTATTTCAATGTTATACAACGAGATATTTTTGTATTATTTATTGTAAACGTGCCATCAGATTGGTCGTGACACTTTAGCATTTTCGCCTGTCAATTGGAGGAGTCCTGTGGCGTTCCAGACGTTTCTTCGCCATCAACAAATCGTTAAACAGATTTTTGTTTCTCATTGATCTCTATTCATCACACAGTCAAAACAACATGCAATGTTCCTTATCGATCAAACAGAGTCTTATTTCAATGTAGGTCACCACATACTGACCTAACACGACACAAATCAACACAAGGGACATAACTCAAATGTTATTAAAACAAATGGAATGTTTCCAGAATGATCGAGACACGATTCAATATATTCATTTTTTTTATTTTCACAATATACATTATTGTAAAGTATTTTTTTCATTTCATTATCAGTAATTTTGAAACAAGGCCATCATTTACTAGAAATGATAACGTTGAATTTTCCGTGTAGGAAAAGAAGCCATACAATGATATATTGTTTTCTCTGCTGATTTCATCTTTAATCTTAGGAGTCTACATTTCGCTGCGATGTTATTTCATTCCCAAAACTATTATGTAAACTGTAACCCCACACAACTACCAAGCTTTCCAAGAATTCATATCTATATTTCCCCGTGTTTTGAACAATTGTAAATATCACACTCTCTATTTGAATTAAGGATGTCATTTCCAACAGATATAGGAAAGGGACGTAGGAATCGATATCATGTTATCTTAACCATAGATATATTACAATAGCATAAGTATCCCAAAGCTTGGTCATCATACGGTGTACTTGTTAGCCAAGGGTGTAGTGGATTGGTTATTAAAGGTTGCACTGTATAGTGTCTTTCATTTAAAGCTCAGATGATGTATGTTGGATTGATGCCTCTTTTTTACATCAAAACATCGACTTATTTTTCTTTTGGTGGTTTATGCAATGACGGTTAATTGTAGACTAAGGTTACACATCCATGTGCACTCTGAATTTGACCTCTGAATTTGAATTATTACATTGGTGTGTACAGGTATTGGATACGAAACAGCCAAATGGATATCAATAATGGGAGCCACAGTGATACTTGCCTGTCGGTCGGAAGACAGGGCAAGAGAGTTCTGCAACTGAAATTTACTTACAGATGTATAAAAAAAATCATAAACAAAAGAGAACAGTGAATAAATATATATTTTTTCATGTATGCTCTTATTTCACACGTTTCATGAAAACCCATAAATATTTTACTTGAATTTTTTACGGTGTTTAATATTAATCAAACTTATTACAACTGATATTTCAGGGGCAGATTGATGTATTGTTAGTCTTTTCGTCCACAGAGTACACAACAGAGGGATACGAGCTGATGTTCCAGGTGAATATATATTTATTTTTAGATTATATTAATGATAATCATACATTTATATCGTCAAGCGAGCTTCATTGACTTTGTCAAAATCTTTTCAGTTGTATCGTGTTATGCAATTTATACTTGTGCTTACAATAAAAAATTCATCACTTCAAACAATATCGCCTGTTAGCAATTGTGTTATCGTCATTTTTGAGGAATTCTGATTTTTCATCAATCTTATAAACATGTTTTGTAATGCTTTAGGTCGTACATGTAAGACTGAATAGTCATAGCTAACGACATGTTTTACAATTACATGGATAAGCATTTCACATAAAACTTATCTAGATATGTTTGATGCGGTTTTCCTTCCGTGAACGTCTTTTTTTCTGTCTCTAACGTTCATTCGAAGTAAAATCAGTTGTCAGCATCATGTACGGTTATATTTGAATTTAACTGCCTTTATATCAAAAGAAACTGCCCTGATACTTTGAGGATTGGTTGTCATATCACAAGTGTGCATGTTACATAATTTGGTCACAGTGTGTCATTTTAAGTGTTATAATTACTCTTTCACCCGCTTTTTCCTACTGATAATGCTTACAGATATCATAGTGACACCATTCAAATAAGTCATAGTTCTGCACGAGGTATTTTGCGGTTGATCAGATAATCGAGACGGTCTTGAGTCGGAGGTTACTACCGCCAGTGTTTAGTTAATATTGAAAGTTAAAGGGCATATCGCTAGAAGAGACCTAGTAATGTAATCAACAATCGGCATTGGCATTTGAATTATTGATTTGTGGAGCAAGTTTCAATTGTTCCGTTCAGCAGAAATATGAAGATAATTTTTGGAACTTTAAGTGTTTTTTTCGGGATGTTTGTTGTTAATCATTTAATGTTATGAACACTGAAGACCATCCATGGAAAAGGATATTTAAAATTGAATAATAAATACAAGTTTGAGCCTAGCATGTATTCAAAGGTATAGTACCAATTGCAAAAGTTAAATTAGCAACAACAATTTGGGTCGAAACACGATACCAGCTTTCCAGTGTTCTAAGACAACTTACTTTGCAAATGTGTACATTTCACAGGCAAATATCTTAAAGATCAGAATACCCAAAATTGATGTTTCCTTCCAGATAATGCAGATGTTCAGTATGAACCGACCACTTCAAAACTCAAATGTCATCTTTTTAAGCATTCATCAGGGCTATGTGGATACTGAAGTGACAAGGAATTCAAAGGATATGAAGTTATTTTTTTTGTATTAGTGTATTGAAGTTTGTTGGTGAGTGTGAACTAACAGTTGACTGTTTCCTAAAGTTATCACATGTAATGCATGGTTTCTTTTCCATTCTTAATCAATTCATTACAAGCATGTATATAACTATTCTATCAATTATGATGGTGTCATACACTGTAATGGCCTTTCATTCGACTTTCACAAAGAAAATATCTTTCGTTACAGATACATACCCTTGATATTTAGAAACCATTACACTTTCTGAATACACCATTTTGTCCTCCGAGTTGTATTTTGATATTTTGAAAAATTCTTATTTGAAATTTGGACTTCCGTGGAACATATCACCGGTCGTTACGTTGCTCATTTGGTATCTCTTATCCTTTCTTTTTATAAGGACAATTAAAGACCCCGTTTGAAGGAGCTGAATCCAGCATCAATGCTGCTGTAAATCCGTCCCTAAAAGGTGTTCATGATGTGTATTATGGTGACTTCAATCCTGCTACCGTCAGCGGTTAACCAGGGTAAATCATATTCAAATATTATATTTTACATTACCTAGCACAATTACGTATGCTTTGATCGCAAATTACTGCAATCTACAATTAAAGCATGTTTAACGACCTTGCTCAAAACAAACAATGTGAAAAAGGTAAGAAATAATTTATTTCCAAACATAAAACGCTGTGTGGCAAAATAAATTACAGTGATAATTGTAAATTATGTACAAAATCGCAATGGTTATCATTTTCAGCTCTTTTGAAAATGTTATTTTAGATATTATGATAACGCAGATGTGTCTGGAAAAGAGGACATGTAATTAATAGTCAGTTATTATCGTCTTCTAAAAATTCTCAATAAATGTTGACTATTGAATTACTTTATATTTAACAAACTTTAAAATCGTTAAACAAATGAAATTTTCAGAAAAATGGGGTTGATTTCGAGGCTAAAAAGAAGTCATATTTACCATTGATCATTTCAGTTTCATTATCTCATATTAACAGCAATGCCAGAGCTTCATTAAAGGCACACGCATTGCACAATTTGTTCGAAATTTCATAACAAAGTAAATATAGAGCTGTTGTATTATTGTTAATATGATTGTTGTATGATGGCTATCGTTTCACAATAAGGATTTTTGCTCTGTCTTACTTATTTTCCTATTTTCCATCTTTTCTATCGTGTTTATCTTTTTTATCCATTGATGAAATAAATAACTAAATATTAGGATTCAGTCCTGCTGTATTTGATAATATTGTGTCGTACTCCGTATCCAACCTATCTAGATGCTAATAAGTACGTCCGTCGATAAAAACTAGGTTAAGAGGATAGTTGATATATTAATCTGTTTAAGCGAATGAGTCACTCAAATTGAGTTTTTCAATGTCAGATCAGATAAAACCGGCACGAAAATGTATGGTAGACATGACATCCTACTTACTGAAAGAAGATAACAGTGTCTTTATTTATATAATACAAAATGAATGACAAGGCATACCTTACAGGAATATAACAGCAATCTTCATCAGCAAACACCATATCATGTCACTCATCATTTGATAGTTTGATTAAAGATCTCCATGTAATATTGCTGAAATTTGTTTTCTTTTCACTAGGAATTCACGAAAACAGGAATCTCTATGGGCTTACACTAAAGACTTTCTGAAGGAAGCAAATTTTCTCCCAGATGAAATTAACAAATGTTTGGAAGGAGAATAAACTGTTAAATTCTGACTTGAATTTAGAATGTTGTTAGTTTCAAGACACGTGTAAACATTATTTTTCTTTTGTATATTTACAAAAGCTGGTACTGGAACGTGAAGTTGATGTCAAGGCAACAGCTGAATTTCCTCCTCATGGTCGGTTGACGATTCTGTAATAGTTAACCCAGGCTATATACTTTTCTCACGTTATGTCAAAATGGTTTTTATACTAAACAATCATGTCAATGATATATTCATTTTTAACCATGATACCAAACATCAAATGATAGTGATTCCATTCCAAACATGGTGTTTTCGTGGAATCGATAATAAAAACATCATTAAATTCTAAGCATTGGATTTTTTTACCTCGCTATTTAACTCGATGTCTCAACTACTGACAATTATTGAATATGTAATGAAATTTTAAGCAGATTTTCCCGTTGAAAATAATAAGAACCTGATTAGAATATTGAGCCAAATTTGCTGAAAGTCGTTATTCCATGTATCGTCAGTAAAATATTTTAGCAATAACACATTGCCTTCCTCAAAATATAATTCTTATTTGCATGTCTTTATCAATCGTATATATTTTTGTTTTAATTTTTGTATACCTGGTATTGAATGGTAATCTTTCTGGAATTAGTCTTCTTCATTGGATACGACTTAAGCGAGTGATTGGTAGGGTTTTTCCATACTACTGCATTGCTGATCCCTCATCCAAGAACTTTATGTAATATTGTTACAAAATCTAAATGGATTTGTGTACCAATCATAAATAATATCAGTTACTATGACTGCTAACATTTGCGTGTGTTGCTCTTTATACAATATTTAAAAAACAATTAGTGTATTGTCTTACTGTGAAAAGTAACTGTGACTGAGATATATCAACTATTTGTCTTCTGACCGTGAATAATAACTGCACCTAAAACAATAATAATCATTGTATTGTCTGACCGAAAAAGTAAAAGCGCCCGAGACAAAGTAAATGTAGCAGTGTCTTAACTTAAAAAGCCACTGGAACAAAGTAAATAAAGCATTATCTGACTGTGTAAAGTAAATGCACCTGAGACGAAGCAAGCATATTGTATTGTCTGGTTTTATAACGAGGGAACTGAGCCCAAGACAATATAAACCTGTAATTGTCTGACCGTATAAAGTAACTGTGCCCGAGACAAATCATGTATTGTATTGTATGGCCGTTTAAAGTAGGTACACCTAAGACAAAGCAGATGTTGTATTGTATAATCGTATAAAGAAATTTCGCATGAGAAAAAAAACAAACATTCTAATGTCTGACCGTTAAGAGTAACTACACCTGAGACAAAGCAATTATAATATTGTATGATCGTATGAGGTAACGGTGCCCAGGACAAAGCAGATATTGTATTATATGACCGTATAAAGTAACTGTGCAGGACAAAAAAAAAGAAAAAAAAATTAGATAAGGAAATTCTCTACAAATAATATAATTGCTCAAACTTTCCACAATGAATGGTTTTTAAGTTACAGCAGTTTTAATGTTTTTAGTTTATGACGTCATGGCGGCCATATTAAATGTTTGACCTATTTGAAAAAGTTCCTGTAACACCTTCAGACCTTCATTAAAAAAATACTCACAAAACCACCAACCTTTCTTTCACTCATCTGAAGATAGGGACTCCACAAAATACGGAAGAAGAAAAAGAAGAATAAGAAACTTAACAAAAACAATAGGTCTTTTCACCTTTGGGTGAAAAGCCCTAAATATCTAATGTCTGACTGTTTAAAGTAACGGTGTCTGAGACCAAGCAAACTGTATTGTCTTACCGTGTAATGTCACTATTCTTGCGACATTTTAACGACATGTGACAGATTGTCAGGTATATATTACTATCGATCTAAGGATCATAAGGTCATTAATTACAAATTACAGGGAAGACGTTATTTCCCTGTGGGGAAATGAATCGGAGAAAACACTAATTCTTTTTCTGTGATGAGCATAAAATTCTATTTTCCGTGTCATTGTTATAGGTTTCATATAATAAAAATAGACCTTTTGATACATTTAACAGCTATATGATTACTAAAATAACCGACCAAGAAAATCACCCAGAAGGCCTCCTGCCAGGTTATTACAGAGGAACGTGCGTTATTGATACTTCTACGCTCAGTATGGTCTCTGTTCAATCAGTCTCCATCCAGTAGTCTCATAGAATCACGCAGGTATTAGTTGCTATAAACACATATGAAATTATTGTGAACACGCTAGTGAACATTAACAGACATACAAGATGGGAGGACAAATTTCGTTTCCTCGGGTAACCATTCCTGCAAGCCGGGTACATATTATAACAGGATCCAACACAGGTATGTATATGCGTGTAACTATATTGGGGTAAATCCAAACAGGAGGATATGCACGAGGACATGCACGTGTTTTTCCAGACTGGTGAAGAACTTCAACCAATCGAAAAGACTTAACTATTTACATTTCATTCAGATATTCAAAATTAAATTTATCGACAGCGATGGATATTTTGAAGAAAAAAAAGTTTGAAATATGACACAATGCAACAGTATGTATTTAAGACTGTAAGGCACAAATGCAGTCTTTTTCACATTACATCAGTAAAAAGCATAGTCCATATGTTTAAATAATTTTGATACAGACTTTAAAAATATGGCTTATGCTGATAGAGAATATGCATGTAATGGAAGTTATTTGGACAAAGTCTAAAACTTACTGATTTAGACATATCTATTCAACATTTTGTAAAGCTAATCACTTACTTACTTTACTAATCTTAACTTTTCTCATAATACAGTAATTTCATTTTACCGTTTATTTTGGCGTCCATCTTATTTTAATGTTGTCTCGTCATAACCTATGTCTTATAATAGCCTTTGTCTTATCAAAGCATTTGCCTTGTTTTAACATTTGTCTTATCTCTCGAATAAGACGTTCTTCTTGTTATAGAGTTTTTCGTAATTATGTCTTATAAAAATATTTATCTAATAGAATTTGTCTTTTTATAGTGTCCATCATATTATGGCGTTTATCTTTCAAATTTTGGCATATGATAGCATTAATCTTATTAGTATTCAATATATCATTGCGCATATCTTTCACATTTTCACATGATAAAATGTATCCTATTTTAGCCTTTATCTTATTTTGGTGTTCACCAAGCTGGTATTTTTACTTCAGTCTTTATCGAGCTTTCAGAATTGTGTAAAATGAAACTTAAGTTAAATGCAGTTTTTGTAAAACTTTTTTTCTATGAAATTGACATTGAAGTTTGAATCGTATCTGAATCTGTAACTCTTGGTGCAAACCCTGAAAAGAGCATACCTCTGTAATTACTGAAGCAGAGGAATATAAGGCATAGATAAGCTTTTATAATTACCTTTGTGAACGAAAGAGTAGGAGTCATGTCGCGTTGATACAAATCTTAACTTGATGTTAGAATAGATTAGGTTGATCTATCGCCGTATTTCGTTTACATTGCTGTTGCTTCCGTGATGACAGGTATGTTACTGTGCCTGCAGATTAGGCGTCAAATACATAGATCCTTGCCTGCAGACATTGTTACATCTCCTGTATAGAAAAAGTGCTAGGCTTACTTGATGACGAAGGAAACCCCACCTGTACATTATGCAATTTATCCAAAGGAGAAACATGGGCTACTGATGTTTCAGTATAACAATCTGTTAGATTTTCTTTCAAGGATAAATAAATGAACCTCCTCGGTGTATATTAGATTCCTTACTTCACAAGAATCCATATAAACAATGTTTTATTGCTGTCTCCTCTAGCTGTTCAACCAATCCTTTGTCAAAACTACGTACTACCATTCTTATTGTGATACTGTTTACTCAAGAAGTGGAGTTAATAGCAAACTTTTAAGAATTCTAAAGAGCTTCTGACCAGTCCTAAACATCCTGTTTTTAAAACATTTCTTCTAGTAGAACATTCGGTTTTCCACTTTGTACACCACCATACTCCATTCTTAACAAAAAATCATCTTCATTTTCCTTTTTATGGCAGTTTTCTTTTCCAAGAAAGGTGAACGGCGGTACAAATAAGTTTATCTCTTGGTTCCGTTGTTGTATACCTTGTTCTCCATTGCGACCTCTTACTTGGATGGATCACTCGGTCTTATTGTCCTTGGTCTTCGCATGAGTCTCCATTCAAATCTTTTATTGCCCTATTTTTCTTTAATTTGAAGTTGGATTACGACTGCGTTCACATGTTGGTATTTATCTGTGAAGTTACACACAAAATTGCTCTCCTAGGTACCAGAACATTGGCACAGTTATATTTAATTTCAAATTTATGTAAATACTTAGTTTGAGCGTGAATTATCTAATATATCATAAACTTTATAAAAAAAAGTGGCACGTTTATATAAGTGAGGTAACTCTGATATGAGTCACCCATTCTCTTGATCTCTCTATAAAGTTTTTAAGAGATGAGTTGCACAAGACTCAGTGTAAGTATTATGTCCGGTTTAACGATACAAGAGGTGACTCTGAGCGCCGGCGGCAATTACGAGACTATAATTGCAACTGTTCCTCCTATATTGTGACGTCACAATGCTCTTGTAGGCCATTGTATGTATCTGCAGTTCCCATTACTTTATTTACTCTATCGTAAAAGCTGGGATTTTTCGCTCAATATCATCATGTTCCTAATTAACATTGCCCCAAATGTTACCGGTACTGTGTGCATGAATGATAAAGTCGCTATAAGTACAAGATGCCCTTCTGAAATTTTTTTTTTTCCATAACTATGATTTCATGAGATCTGCTAGAATGTAAGATAACACATTCGTTTTAAAGATAAATATGATCAAATCAATATTAAATCTCACATGGGCGTCAGGTAAGGCATTCAGTCAGACTAAACTGTAAAGTTCAAACATAAACTCCCATCAGCAGTTCTGTTTCTTTGTAATTTTTGGATTACATAAGACCATCTAAAAACAAACTTTATGACGATAACATATGTTGTTATTTTGCAGGCATCGGATACGAAACAGCAAAATGGATAGCAATGTTAGGGGGAACTGTGATAATGGCATGCAGATCGAAGACCAGAGCAGAAGAGGTACGCAAATAAGCTATTATTCCTATTTATAGAAATAGATTCATGTTTGATGGGATATTTTGCGTCAGCATAGACTGATTCGATACCGACAAGATTCGGTAGGAAACACTCAGCCCTATTCAAGTAACAAAGATGGAAAATGGTGTCAACTGAACAACTGTGTACTGAATGACAAGGTTACAGTAAATGATGTGAGATACAAGCGGAAATAAATAGAAAATCCATGTAATAACTGAATCATATTAAGTACTGCGTCATTGTATAGTTAATCTTCCTACACATAAAGTCATTAGCACATCAGTTGCGTGTTGATGCCTAATTAAACTGCAGCATCGCCTATAACATACAAAGCTTCGCTGGACAGCTTGCAATGCAACAAGGAAACAAATGCGAATATCTATTAATGCCGGTCTAAAACTTAATAATATGTTCATTTACCTGAACATCACATATCATTAGATAACAATACTATCAGAAGCAGCTACATATTGCCGCATTGACATAACGGATTGTACAAGAGAAATTCTTCTTTTAGTTTTGATTTAGAATTATTCACAGAAGAACCAAATAGTGAATAACGTCGCATTATCTAATTGTTCCGTCTAATTATGACCTGTCGGAGATACTATGAGTATAAACAGCAGTAACGCTGAAGAAATTCAATTGATCAAAAGAGCTATGAAAAATCTAGAGAGGAAGGCTGATGCGCCCGACAAATAAGAAGAAAATTAAGTATTTTCAGATATCAGATGGTTTTAAAAACTTCAAGTACATATCTTTCTTGTCATTATTCAAATGAAATAAACCATAAAAGTTCAGATTACGCCAACTTCAGGACCATGAGAGTTAATAAAATTTAACTGTAATTCACCTTTATATACTTTCTGTTTCCAGCATTTAGTACCATTCATCCAAGATATTCATTTTGAGAGTATGATATTATTTGGATGAAACTTTTTTATAAAGTTGTACTTTGATTGGTCTTCTTGCGCATCCCTATTGACTTCCCTTTCTCCAACAAGTCGGTTACAATTAACTAAATGACTTTGTCATAGGCTAAATCTGATGTTCTCACACACATACACACACACACACACGCACGCTCGAACGCTCGCACGCACGCGCACGCATACAAACACACACACAAACATAAATCACCACCAACACCAACATACACTAAATAAAAGAGAGACGTATTACACATTATTGAATACATGGGGTAAATTCATTGAAGCGTCACGATTTGTGTTATTGAATGTTCTACAGGCGATTTTCCGGATGAAGAAAGAGTATGAACATGAAAAGACCAAGGGGTCACTTGGAGGTCTCGAAGGCGCAATGCAGCTTAAAGTCTTCTTCATGAAGTTGGACTGTAGTTCTCTCAAATCAACAATGGAGTTTATTGACGAATTCAAGAAAACCGGTCTTGCCCTCCATGTCTTGATATGTAATGCTGGTGTCGGAATGCATAAACAAGGTAAGCTTGCATGATGATAACGGGAAGATGTTACGTCACTATGTCACGGTTATTACTGAATAATAACTAGAAATTAGGTCAAGGCTGATTCAATAAAACAACAAGACAATACCAACATGTCAATATAATCATAATCCAATCTCCAATTCATTAAAACGAGGGCAAAATATAAACAAAAGAATGATTACACGCATACTATTAAAAAAACAAGTATAAGATCAGGACCCGTATTCATGAAACCATTCTCATGCTCAAGCATAGGTATTGTGCTCAAGCAAACTTTTTTTATAATTCTCCTAAACCGTATAAAATATTACAAATGTCAAATATAAACATTGAATATAACTTTGACCTGGAGTCTTTTCAACATTTTTTAGAAATCTTTGGCAAAATCAGTCTTATCTGTCGATTTTTAACTTGAACAAGACATACGGCTTGAGCACAAAATTCATCCTTGAGCATGAGAACGGTTTCGTGAATACGGGCCCAGGTGATTCGGAAGAATAAGCGTATCTGCCTCACGGACGACACCCGCCCTGTAAACATAAGAAAAGTCTCATTCTAAAATGACATACGACAATATAACCATCAGGAAACCTTACTAGCATCAAACACGTCCAGCTTCATATCGTACAAAGAAGCAATATTTCTCAATAACATCACTTTAACGTCCGTAAACTTCCCTTTTTAGGCCATGTGTCACAAGTTTGTCCGTCAGTTGACTTCTCCCACAAAAATCATGATAATGGGAACAGCCCTTGAATATCGAGTCAAGTGCGACATTTAAACAACTTAGATTGGGGATGTAGGAATATTGCTATCCAGAAATATACTGTAGATATACGACCCTGACTGTTGCTAAGACGCGGAATTCCTTGAAAGAAAGGCATTTTAATGGACATTTTCAAAAATAAACTGTTATCGTCTGCCAACTGAAAAGAAGGATACCGATTGCAATGACAAAAGCTGAAACCCTTTTTCTCGAATATCCAAAGTATAAGCATATATTCCTATTAGGGACATTTGATAATACCGTTTGTGTTACAGATTTGAACATTAACAACTTCTTCCTGCTTTTAAAAATTAAACATCCACTCAATTCACTCAATAATTTTCTTACAGCTTTTACCGAAGACGACAACGAAATCCATTTTCAGGTAAGCCCAATGTATTTTTCAAAAAAGAACTTATTTCTAACGATTTTAAAGATAAAGGAAAAGAATTTAACACTTCTAAGTGAATTCTCAGAATCCATTTATCTTGCTGTCCTTACTAGTACTTATCATTTATTTCAATACAATCAAATAGATAATGTTTCCTTGGCAAAACTGCATTCTCAAATTTTCCAATCCTTAGGTGAACTACCTTAGCCATTTTTTGATTGCGGCACATCTACTTCCCCTTATGAAGCGATCAGGAGATGATTGCCGTATTGTACTTGTATCCAGCATGCTACACAGCCTTGCTAAGTTTGAACTGTCAACTATACATGGCAAACAGTGTTCAGCACGAACTTTCGATAGACTACAGTATTACGGCCGTTCAAAACTATACCAGGTAAGACAGTGTGCATTTTTATAATCAAGTCATTAATCATTTTTGCAGAATTGTATCAATTGTAAAACATTGTTCTGCCTGTGTCGACGTTATTCAGGAAACTCTAGAATTCCTAAGAAATGGTTGGAATAAAATCCCTTTTTTACTAATCCCTTTTTTACTAATCCATCTATTCAAATTCCCCTTGTTCTTTTTATCGCGGACATTTTGCGTATCATATTCACATAAGTTGATGTATCTTCTTATTTGAGCTTTAATGATTTATAAGTGTTGATGATATAGAAGTTAAATTTTGAAATAGTTTAAAATTCGATTAATAGTTATTTATAATACCAAACGGAGTAACAAGATAGCCAAACAGCTGATATTTGACGATTGCGTAATATTTTATAAATCAGGTTGGAAACCACTCGTCACTTACACAAACAAAAGAATAAGTAGTGAAATAATTAGTAGTTATTTTTAGATTCAAGATAACAAGTCATAGATTTACTCACCTTGCTCTCATAAACCTGATGTATTAACTGATTTCTTATACTTAAACAATACCATTAAATTTGTTTTAGATTATGCAGATGTACAGCATGAATCGTCGACTCCGAAGTTCAAACGTTACTGTTACGTCATTACATCCAGGGGTGGTACGAACAGAACTAGAAAGAAATTTCAAAGACTTCCCAACTATGAGAGTGGGCATGTTTATGGCAAAGCTGATTGGTGAGGATTTTGCCATCTACATTGCTGGATCGTTTCTGTTATTTTGGTTGGTCACGTATTGTTATTATCCATGAAAAAAAGCATAGGATGGCGTTTTCCTTGAGAAAAAAATCCCTGAATAACTGAAGCTTAAACCTAACCTTATTAATCATACACAGAATAAACAGCTGCAAAAATCATTTTTACAGAAATCCTAACGCGGGAAGAATAAGCAGAGAAAAACTAAACATGTAGGTTATAACGTTGAAATTTCGAGGATTGAATCACTATATCGCTCATCTTAAGGTGTAAGACTTTTTAACCAATCAGTGATATCATTACAGCGCATTTGTGTCTGTTAATCCGACTGAGATATGTTTTTGCTAGAAAAACGTTAAACTTTTCAGTGGCGTTAACAATACGGATAGAGTATTTTGATAAAAGTGAACAGTATTACAGAAATGGTAAAATATAAACTTTTGATTCAATTAACGATAAGGCTGAATACGTTGGTAGTGGACGCTGATTTTTATATACCATTTCTGTTGTAAAAGGTTACTCCGTAGATCCATTTGAAGGAGCTCAGACAACCCTTAATGCTGCTATAAATCCTGACTTAGCCGGAGTGAGGGATGTGTATTTTGTTAAATGTAGAGGCGAGTGTCCGGCAGAAGCTGCAAGGTACATTTGTGTTAAATTCCATGTTAAAATTAACAGTAAAATGAATGCTATCTGCTTTGGTTCTTACATTGTAACGTGTTTTTCATCAGCTACGGGTTCATGAAATTTAAACATTTCTTTTAAGCATTATTAAAATTTTGATAATGAAAAAACGATTAATTTAAATATTACTCGTAAGAAACAGCAAATTAATATTAATTATGATGACCTTTCGTTTTTAGAAACGTTGCGTACCAAGAATCGCTATGGCAGTACACTCTTGATAGTCTGGATTGTTACCTTACGGATGACGTCAAAAGTGAGCTGAACGGCAACGTCAAGAGCAACCTAAAGCGTGGTTCTGTACGATGGTCGCCGTAGACACCATGGTCTCTCCAAGGAAACTAAACAAACAAACAACACTAAGGTTCACATGGCGACAAACACCATGATAGCTTACATATGATGAAAACATTGTAGCACAACAGAGCATTTCACAAAACAATATGCTTTGTCCTGCGAGTGGTCTTATCGAGCGGCAAATGATTGCATTAAGCCGTCTTGACCATACCTAGCAATCCTACCTGTCATTTCGCTCATTTCGTTATCAAGACAAGTAGGGTAGGCTGCTTTCTAACGCGCGTAAACAATATTGATGAAGAGTTAATATTTTTTATCAATATATTGTGTATATTACTGTGCACGTTTTGTCATTGTACCGTGCTGCAGTTCTATAATTTCAGTAGTAATTGTGACATATGTTCCAGCCTACAAATATTCCAGTTATAATACGTTTTGCTTTGTTTGAGTCTCGAACATTCTACTGATGAATACCATGAGATTGGGAGAGGTGCCAGTCAGTGTTACCTACATTTGGACTGAGGGCTGGAATGACCGGCAATTTTTATAATCATGCATGTGCGAAGGTGAGTGAGTGTGAGGACATGTGCGTTTCTATGTGCTTAAATGGAATTTTATAACAAGTGATAATATATATGTCCTTTTTTTTTATTAACTGTGGCCCTGTCGTTGTCTCGTGATAGTGGATTGCTCCATTTTTTTCTTGTAGAGTGTTTTTGTACGTATAAGTCGCGATGCCTAGCTGGATGGGAAAGTCAATGACTACTGGGAGTCTATGAATGATGTTTACATGGCCCAGCTTTTTTTGATTTGGTTGTTTCAAAATCATTTGTGTGCGAGTCGAGTCTGAGTATATGAAAGATGGTTGACGAAAGGAGATATCCTTACATAATTAGCATTCACATTTTAGGCGGCGTTGTAAGAAATTGTGATTTCAGTTGAAGTAATTGTCATCTTTCAGTACATATAATTTTTCCTGTAAATTGTAAATGTTAGTCTGTCTGTAGATAAATTTAGCATTTTGACATCGAAAACATCTTGGTTATGTATTGTGAGCCAAATAATTATTGTTTTGTATCTTTAATTCGGATATGGTTTAAATAAAACATTTGCATGTGGATGAGCGGATGTATTTTTATCTATCCAAAATAAAAAAAATAAAAAATCTTCATGCATGGGATGAATTGGCAAGGTCCACAATGGTCATTTGTCAGATGAAGGTGACCGTTATCGTAATGTCACACTCTAATCTTCTACCGGTTGTGTTATAAGAACATCTATTCTATTGACATTACTAACCTGTACTAAAATATTCCAAAAATGTCTTTGTAACCCGTTTTATACAACAGCCTACAGAAAGGCTAATAGACCAAAAGAGGGACTTAATTTGATCTCCTAGGTATTACATAAGACTGTTGGAAGCTCTTGCCACCGGAGCTCTTAAAGATACCAGCATACAACATAATACATACAAAGAAACCACGTAATACGTATCGATCGCTACTAACTGTGTCCGAAATCCATAGAACGGAATCATAACGTAACAGTTATGGAATAGGGAAATCAGAAACCGGACAGAAATATCTCTGGATGAGATTATTATGACGACAGTAAAACTTCTCCTAAACCTTCCCCAACCTGTATCTCTCGAAACCCTGAGTTTGTCTGCCAGTTGCCGGCAAAATTGGGAGACTGGGAACAAGTCCTAAAATAAATCGAAAATTGAAAAAAAAATAACAATAGGAAATTTTAAATAATCCAACTCCTCTTGAGTAAACAACATCACAAGAAAACTATAAATATGATTAGATAGTACAAAGAGTGGTAGTAAAATGTTTGAAGAAATGTTTTGATAGACAACCAGACGAGCTAGCAATAAAACGTTGTTTATGTAAACACACCAATTCACAGCAACTTCCCGTACGAGTTACAATCGGATACTGTAGCACCAAATGATAAATTAAATAACGAAGAAAATTAAGAACAGAGAAGGCAGTGAAATGAACTGAACGTTAAAACACTTTGTCCATTATTCACAAGTTTAAAATATGAAAAGTCCTTATCATGACATGAACGCGCCATTTACTCTCCAAATTATCAACAATAGATCTAGCACATGTGTATACACATCGCACACATGTTCCCACAAACCGTACATTGTAAACTAGTCACGGTGAATAAACACTTGTATATCCGGGTAAGGCGACACAGCATGAGCACATACCCCGTGTTTTGTGTTTGGACCCAACACGGAGATATTGTATAAGGTGATGTCCGGGTTATAGGCACATCAGGCTGCATCATGATGACCAACTAATGACGTCATTGGAAGGAAGACAATCATACACAACATGGTCTACTGAGGATACACATGTATACAGGTCACGCGTGGCTGGTCATCGTTTGTGTATGTACTGAAACTGAACTATACTACAACATTAGTAATGTTTAAAGACGCATTTATTGACAGGAAAGCGTTCACCTAATTCTTAAAATGGGAGGTAAACATTCCTTTCCGCGAGTTTCTCTACCGAGAGATAGAGTGGTGATAATCACAGGTGGAAATCAAGGTAGGTATTCACATGTGTTAATGAAAGGCACTTACTTCCTTGTTCAAGAGAGAGGTTATACATGTACAGGTTATATATGTACATTAACGTGATACCTTTCTTGGATAGATATTAAATCAATCAATTTTCTTCCGTTGGACATGTAGTAGTTAAAACATCATTCTAATGTATTCCTGATAGGTACAGACACGTTTTATTTTTGGCTTATCTTTAACTGATATCGTCCTACAAAAGCTATATTGATGTTTACAAGGTGTGTATACATACACACAGTGTTTACGTCTGTATACAAGATTACAGGTTTGACGATGTTTAATCATGAAATAGATAGATAGATAAATTTTATTAAAATATATCAGGTGGAATATTAATTTCTTAAATACGATCTTCAAAAGATATTTAATCATTAAAATAAATTACTGATGCTGATTCAAATAAGTAATATCACATTCCTAAATGAGAGCATAATTTGGCTCTATTGTATCAAAGTTTATGGTACGATGCTTTTCCCGTATATCAATTGTACAATCATTGATGCTTTCAGTTCCTACCATAATCCTCTTGAGGTTCTAATGCAGGCCCCGGTAGGTGTGGCTGATATTCTGTCGTCTTATGCATAGGAGATATTTATGAAAGCAATATTGATAAGTTAGGCCTATCAACCCATTTTTCGGTAATGTCTAACCTCACATCGTCTTAATTTGACTTCGATGTTTAAATGCTGTCAAACAACCAACAAAACAACAGTTATAAACACAATCGTTGCAGATTGCTATACTGTGATTTCTCCCCCAAATAATGAACGGGATCTTATGGTAGATGTCATGTGTGATACCGGAAGTGTTCATCATTATGGATAACTTGATAGTTTGTGAGGGTCTACGATATATTTTGCCTTCGTCGAGTTTGCTATCTTTTCACGGTATAATTGTGACTTTTTCTTAAATCTGTCAGTATATAGGATATACATGTCAATTAAGTTATTCATGTCCTGTAGGTATCGGTTATCACACGGCAAAATGGATCGCCATGATGGGAGCCAAAGTCATAATAGCCTGTCGGTCAGATGAGAAGGCAACAAAGGTAACAATGAGTTTTCTATTGAAATACATGTGATAGCATGCCTATGGGACTATATGATGCAGTTGGTATATCTCTGGACTCATGGGCCTTGGTTTGAATCCTACTGACAGCGCACGAGGTTCTGTCAATGTTTGAGGCACCGTGATGTTCATTAAATCAGAGAAGAGCACTGGATTTGTTGTTTGAGATTCTCTGTGATTGTTTAAAACAAAACCTTTTGCATGTTATTTGTTTCATACTATTATGATATAAACGACAACTGCAATATATTTCTATAACATCTGAAGACATGTTTATGAATATATTCTATTTCCTTATCTGATTATGTTAATCTGTACCGATCTAAAAGCTGAAAACACAAGTTGAAAAGAATCCATTATGAGATAAAAATATATTACGATAACAAGATGATATTGTTATCTTAGGAAGAGGTCTCGGAAACACTTTAATTGTTTTTTTATCTCACTACACTGATTTAATATAACTATGTATTCCATCAGGCTATCAAACAAATGAACACAGAGTTCCTTGAAGAGAAAAAGAATGTAACAGAAGGAGTGTGTGACCTGGAAGAGTTGAATGTGTCCTTCATGAAGCTAGACAACGCGTCCATAAAGTCTGTGATGACGTTTGTTGAGGAGTTCAAAGCCAGTGGACTCAAACTGCATACCCTTATATGTAACGCAGGTATAGGGGTTCACAAACAAGGTAAGAACTGTGTTCTGATAATTACCAGTAAAGTAATTTATATAAACTGTATTGATTTTAGCGTTGGTTGCTTATTCATGCGCTTAATTCATAATAATGGCATGTAGTCACAAAAATGTAATGTATATATCTTGTGTTTCTCAACCTCAAATGGGTATCAGCTTTATAGTTCGGTTGTAATTATGAATTTTGTTCTTTACACATGAACTCACCTCCCTATCGCACGGTCGCTCGCTGGGTTACATTCAACTCATAAAGCATGCTAGCACCAAAATTACACGTGTACAATGGCGGCAACCGTTTGTAGTACAATCTAAACCTTGTGGTCAGCGAGTAAGAAAACATACGCAGCAACTTCCGTACTATCACAGTAATAGCAATGGAAACCACTCGAATTCCCAACCCAAGGATCAGGTCTGACACCATCTGACGTCGTGAACGTAGAGCAGAAGCGAGGGCAGGACGGCTGTATTGTGGACCAATGTTAGCATTGCGTTACAGTCGTTTACGTTATTGCACCAATTTCCGGCATCAACTGGTTTCAAACGGAATGTTCAAAGACGCTAGTCTCATTCTACGAGATTCTTGCTGTCTGGCCACGTTACGCAGAGAGTCCTGTCAAAGTCTTTGATACGGTTTTGTGATATCAAGACGAGGTCTGCCAGGAATCTGATGAACGATTTCAATTACCAACAGTTCACACACCCTTATGAAAATATGTGCGTTCTGTCATAACGGTTTCTATATATATAAATATGTTATATTTTTCTCTTAAAATCGCTCCATGACCATCTTATTGTTGAAGTAAAGTGTCACTTTTTTATGTGGAAAACACGCAATTAGGATGATTGGACTATAATATTCAGTACTGTTTCCGTGGTGTTGAGATAGCCAAACATAACCGGAAATAAAAAGCACCAGAGAGATGGAACTGTGTCTCAGCTTTCATTTTTGGTGGCATTGCTTATGACATTCAGCCTGTATTCCTTATCTTCCGTGGTGATGGCCCTGGACATGGACTAACAACATGATGTTACATTGATCAAACGCTCAGGCCACTTATGATTCCTTTTCTCCTTGTCAAGGGGTTTGAGTTGCAATATAACTAACGCACGTCCACATACCGCAAGGATATCGCAAACTTCTTGTGTGCAAATGGAATCCTATTCAGAATTGGTCAGTACCTTCGATACAAGCAGAGTGGGAAAATTTTCTCCGGGTATTCATTAACATATTTGTGGACACATTGAGGAGGTGTGCTGTTTTGATTGCTACAATGGAGCTCACAAAAGCTACTAGGGCCTTGAACATTTGTACAGGGTTAGAGGTCCACCATATACTAGGCAATTGTAGACAAAATAACATCATTTAGCGTCGAATTCCGTGTGTTAACCGTTGAGAACGTGGCAACAGAAGTATTTGTAAGGAAGATAACTTAAGCATATATCATTGCATAGCATAAAAAAAATGTTTATATGTTAATTTCATTGGAATGCATTTGAAATATACTTTACAAATATTTCTTTCATAATTTACTTTTTTATTACAGAATACACCGAAGATGGAAACGAATTCCTGTTTCAGGTAAATTCTCTTACACATTGCACTAAGATAGCATTTCACACATCATTGTATTTAGTTACTTTTTTAGATAATGTATTGTAAGCTAGATACTAATTACCAAAGAATAATTATATATTGAAATTAAATTCGGTAGATTAATTTCCATGTAGGACTTCCAGTTTGGTGAAAGTTGCACAACAATGCTTCTGAAAGAAATTTACGAAACAAGCAACGCTGCTAACTCAAAATGAGGACAGTGACGCACGGTCGGTTCAAAGAATGAATTCTTTGTATAGCAATGTGATAATACAACCTTTCATCCACCATCGACAGAACGACATATTTTTTCTCAATGAGTAACAACAGTCTTACAGTTACAAGGAGTAACAGTCTTAGAAACAGCAACAACTTGAGCTGTTCTGTTGCTTTGACAAGTCGTTGACAGTCTCCTTTCAGTTAACAGACAGTGAAAGAAGACTCACAATATTAATCAACGATCACACTTATCCATTCACAAGCATCTTGCAGTAAGATGACAGGAGTGTTGCTGATCAATCACTTAAAAGTTGCATTTCTTTATGTTTACATTAGTTTTTTTTTCTCAAATATTGGCAAATGTAGTTAAACTATCTTTCGGCAATCAGTAGTCATGTGATGATATTCGTGTCGCATTGTTCATTTCAATCAGTTTCACTGGAGCATGGGATAGGGCAACACGCGTTAAGTTAATCTATTGCCTTCGCATGGTCCGAGTGACTTGGAAAGACAAGTGAAAATAAAACCAATTTATTCGTAATTCTGTTATTTGTAGTATTGCTATTCATGTTTTAATCCCAACAGGTGAATTATTTGAGCCACTTCCTGCTGACTGCCCATCTCTTACCGATTATGAAGACATCAGGCCCAGACTGCCGTGTAATCTTAGTATCTAGCATAGCCCATAGAATGACATCCTTCCAGTATGACGAGATCCAAGGCAAGCAATTCACCGAGAACACATTTGATGGATTGACCTTCTACAATAGGTCAAAGTTATATCAGGTAAGTCGTACACGTAGAAAACATCAAAAAGGAAACGTTAACATGTTTTTCCTAACAAACACCTGAAATCTATTGAGAATGAAATGATTAAATTTTTTTCATTATAACAAAACGGCAATATTTTACATTCATGCAAGCGTAATAACGGAACGGCGCCACGAGGTTTTCTATGACTATTTGGTCTCACCGCTAGAATTTTATTAATAAATCGAACTAAGACCTGTTCCAGCCATTATCAACTTTATATGCCGCGAATGTCACAAATACTAAGGAAAATGTTATATAATGATCAAGACTGGGGCTCTCGGCGTCGATCGGCACAGCGTATTGGTTGCAAGCGTTAAGGCAATATATATATTTATATATATTTTATAAGTTGTTCGAATCAAACTAGGCCAAAAACAACGGCTAGGGATGACTGTCGTATACGATAAATACGCATGTGAAATCAATTCAGTAGAGATCAGTGCATTGTTTGGGAGTCGTGTAACCGCCTACACAGTCCTTCATCAGTTTAATGTCTACCAATTAAAAGCACGGCGTCACTATTCTGCACCCCTTTTGTTGTGACACCACTGAAACTATCACTGTTATTGGGCTTTGCGACAATGAGATACTGTAATGTTTTCATATTAGTCCCGATTTTGTCTCCACCAAACAATGACGGAGGACGAACAGTGGATGCAACAAAGAGAGCATTTCGTGAACTGCTTCGTCGCGGAACGGAGATGTTTTGCGGTATTTGTTGGAAGAATCGTACAAGACAAGATGTGGTTCAACTATTCTCAAAACGTCATGGAATCGGCGATATTTTACAGCATAATAATGCGCCAGCGCACATAAGGCGAGCCAGAACTTTCCTGCAGCAGAATAACGTTTTTTTTTTTTTTTTATTTTAGCATGTTAACTCTGATATCTATTGTACAGGTTTACAATATGAAGGTTGACATATTCTAACTGGATTTATTTGTTTTAACTTGCCCAAAAATAATGGTATTAGCTTGAACCATTTTTTTTTCTGAAATACTCACCAACATTTTATGGGACATCCGCTGTATACCACTCTTCTATACAACTGGTTGGATTACACTGAATGCAAAAATCGTTCTAATTCAGTTTATCTACACAGTGAAAAATCAAAATCACACGCAGAAAAAAAACCCAAGAAATCCAACCTAATGTATCTTCATATTATCATTTCTACCCTAAATATTTACTGATTACTTAATATTTCGTCATCAAAACACGTGCGTTCTATAACTAGGACAAGCTGAACAAAACAATAATGTGTTACTTTGGTGTTCATCTTTAAACTTACTAGCGTTTTAAATGTAAAAGCCTAATTCCATTCAATGTTATGATACATATCTATCAATTGCTTTTGATAAATCTATCTACATTCCATTTGTTTAAAGTACCTTTAAGTGTATCAACTTCCTCCTCACTAAAGACACTTCACTCATTTGTGTTGTGCATACATACAACGTCTCTGCGTCCAATTTTTATCGCAAAAAAAGCGCATGATTTTTTTCCTCGTCAAACACAATTCAGACCGAACGGTGTTAAATGGTGCAATCTCTGTCATTCATATTCGTTTTAGTTAATGTTTCTGCTCCCTAATCCAAAAACGAAACGATTCGTAAAACATAAAAAAAACCGAAACAGCAGCGAGAAATCAAAGCGGTTTCTTCAGTTTTCAAGTATCCTATGTTGATGATGAAGATGAAGTTGTTTTATTATTCTATAGTGTTGTGTGAGTGTTATGTTTATTGTTTACCATACCGAGTAGACATAACAGAAACATTTCACCAACTCGTCCCGGAAAGGTAGTAACTTCTGGTGGATTTTCCAAATATGGAATGTTGAGTCCGTATATCCTAGGAATAAATCTGATCAGGATAATTACTTATCATTTTATGTATTATTACTTACTGATCATTTCAGACATCAAACATATGTCTGTCTCTTTGTCTTCAGTCCTGTGACTACATCGTGTTGTCTCTACCTGAGTACAGAACGACAGAAAAACGATAAACGCCATGAGTAATATCAAGTAATGTTACTTCCTGTGACGTCAATGTTGCTTATAACATAGAAAAAAACAAGAGAGAAATGATGACGTCATAGTTATAGTTACAAGGCTTTTAATTTTTATTGTTGTCATTCTTTTCCATTTAGTAGAAATTATCAATCAACACGAGAACAAACAAGAAAGAAAAACAGAAACCGGAAATGATATAAAATGATGGTTTCCGGTCGAAGCATGATTTGTTTCGATATACTTACCAACATTATAAATACTGCACATCCGCTGTATTCCATTCAGCAGGACTTCTGTAGGATTACGCTGGGATAATCTGATACGTTATAGTTGATCATATTACCATCAAAAGTTATTCAATCGCAGTATATCTACAAAGTGTAAAATCAAAATCACACACAGGAAAATTCATTTTTTGTTTTTTGTTTTTTTTTGTTTTTTTTTTTGTATTAAATCAAATAGAAAAAATATGAAACAGATTGTCATATCACATTTTCTATCCCTCGACAAATAGTTCTCTTTTCTGGTCAAAATTTCGTCATCAGAACATGTTTTTACTGTAAATAGGACAAGCTGAACAAAACAATAATAATGTGTTACTTTAAACTTCCTAGCTTTTCAAATGTAAAAAGCCTCATTCTATTAGATATCTTGAAACATATTCATGAACTTTTTTGAGAAACCCATCTACACTGAAATTGTTCAAAATACCTTCTTGAACATCGCTTTCTTCATCACTGATGACACTCATTTGTGTTGTGTGAACATACAAAATTTCTACATCCATGTTTTATATAAAAGGGCACGCTTTTCTCCCTTCAAAACAAATTCCGGACGGATTGTGTAGAAAGGCTCAAAACCTGTCATCTGTATTCGTTTTGGTTAATGGTTCTGCTTGCCAATCCAAAACCGAATTGTTTCGCCACAAAATAAAAATAAAATAAAAAAGCCCGAAATTCGTAGCGAGAATAAATTAGCGATAAACTTTTTCTTGAAATTTTTCAGGATCATAAGGACCAGGTGTAACAGAAATTATTTCCCCACTGTCAATCAAAGTGATTGGTATTCAACACCATCTCCGGTGATGGGTATTAACTGCCAACCCTAATGATAGGTATTTACTATCAACTCCAGTGAAGGGTATTTACTATCAACTCCGGTAATGGGTATTTACTATCAACCCGAATGATAGGTATTTACTATCAACTCCAGTGAAGGGTATTTATTATCAACTCCAGTGAATGGTATTTACTATCAACTCCGGTAATGGGTATTCATTATCAACTCCAGTGAAGGGTATTTACTATCAACTCCAGTAATTGATATTTATCATCAATCCTCGTTAGCGGCATTTACTACTAACCCGAATGATGGGTATTTACCATCAACCAGTATCGCTGTATGTATTGAATCTTACCCGGATGATTTTTTTCCTGTATGTTGTCAAAGTATATGATGTCGAGTCCGTTCATCTTATGCACAAAGCTTTTGACAAAAAAATTATCAAGATCGTCTGTTCTTATTTACCAATGTTTTCAGCCATCAAAGTTCAATACATATACATTGTGCATATTGCTGTGACGTCATATTATTGTTTTTCATTCAGTTCAGGATGACAAACAAAATAACACATATAGTCGTCATTTGTTTGGAAATTCTTGCACAGTACCTCCCTGTGACGTCATCATTGTGCATATAGGCCTACCATAGTATAAAACGACTTAGAAATGGCTGGGAAATATTGTCATATTGTAGAAACAAATTCCACTTTCATTTGTGTCAATACAAACAATTTATTATGTTGATTCCAGAGAAAATGTCTCATTTTCGTCATTCTTTGGAATTTAGTAGAAGCAATCAACACGAGAACGAACAAGAAAGATGACAGGAACTGGAAATGTTAGTGATAACCGGAAAAGGACAGTGGGATGCATGCTGGGTACTTACATTGATCTTCGTTTTTTCTTCTCTTTGCCTTGTGAAAATGTCGTTCATCGATCAACATATAACACTCGGATTTTCATCCTTTTATTTCATTGCCATCAAACAATACAATAAGGGACAGGATTTCAGATAAATCGGCCATACTTACGTATACATACCCTTCAGCTATCTTCTCTTTAACCTCCATTTATAGATTCGCGTTTTCTTGGTGTGGGGAAAGTAAGATTCATAAAAAAGTAGGTAAATAGATCCAATATAATAACGGAATATGTACACCCTTCCCTTATTCTTTACTCAGCTATTGGCTTCCACAATGCAACAGTAGTTAGATTTAATTCATTTGAAGCGAATTGTTTAAGTAAATGCTGAACTTAACATACGAAATTCTTTACTGTATGTTCAATAGTAACATACACATGTCCCCGACATTTTAACAAATTTTATTGTTCTCTGTGGCGTTTTAGGTTGGGAACAGGTGTACATATTTCGTTGGGAAGTGGGGCCATGCAGGGAGACTCACATTGGTTTTCTTCGTTTCACTCTGACATGCCTAAATCCTGTTCTCCATGTTAATCTGTAACAAGATTTCATACAATTAGACATACTGATCCATTTGTTATCGTCAATTCCGGGATTGGTTAGGTCAGTGAACCGTAACCGAATATGGACATTGTCTTATACAGCTTTGTACATTGTATATAATGGTTTTTCTCCGTCCATTATATATGTAATTCTCCATACAATTACATTAGTTATTGATAGAATTATCTGAGCCTTTAACATGATTTGAAGATTATCTCCCTTTTCCAAGTTTCATTATTTCATTTACGTAATCATTACATATTCCTGTCTTCAAAATCCAAAATATATGTTTCCACTTACATTTACAAAAATCCGTAACAGCTTAAAACCAGAAAGCAATAGATGACAGGAGCTAGTTATGTTAGGTAACTGGACAAAGTAGTCTTGTGCATTCTGAGTAATCTGATCTTTGTTCTCACTTGCTTAACGATGATAGTATTCCCGCGGGACGATTAACTCACCAACATTCTCTACCATCCACTGTATACCATTCTGTCGGGCGTCCGCTGTGTACCATTCTGTCGGACGTCCGCTGTATACCATTCTGTCGGACGTCCGCTGTATATATACCATTCTGTCGGGCGTCCGGTGTATACCATTCTGTCGGGCGTCCGCTGTATACCATTCTGTCAGGCATCCGCTGTATACCATTCTGTCGGACGTCCGCTGTATACCAGTCTGTCGGGCGTCCGCTGTATACCAGTCTGTCGGGCGTCCACTGTATACCATTCTGTCGGACATCCGCTGTATACCATTCTGTCGGACATCCGCTGTATACCATTCTGTCGGACATCCGCTGTATACCATTCTGTCGAGCATCCGCTGTATACCATTCTGTCGGGCATCCGGTGTATACCATTCTGTCGGCTATCCGCTGTGTACAATTCTGTCGGCTATCCGCTGTATACCATTCTGTCGGACATCTGCTTAAACCATTCTGTCAGGCATTCGCTGTATACCAGTCTGTCAGGCATCCGCTGTATACTATTCTGTCGGACATCCACTGTATACCATTCTGTCAGACATCCACTGTATACCATTCTGTCGGGCGTCCGCTGTATACCATTCTGTCGGCCATCCACTGTATACCATTCTGTTGGGCACCACTTTATACCATTCTGTCAGGCACCGCTGTATACCATGCTGTCGGACATCCGCTGTATACCATTCAGTCAGGCATCTACTGTATACCATTCTGTCGGACATCCGCTGTATACCATTCTGTCAGACATCCACTGTATACCATTCTGTCGGCTATCCGCTGTGTACCATTCTGTCGGACATCCGCTGTATACCATTCTGTCAGACATCCACTGTATACCATTCTGTCGGCTATCCGCTGTGTACCATTCTGTCGGCTATCCGCTGTATACCATTCTGTCAGGCATCCGCTGTATACCATTCTGTCGGACATCCGTTGTATACCATTCTATCGGACATCCGCTGTATACCATTCTGTCGGCTATCCGCTGTATACCATTCTGTCAGGCATCTACTGTATACCATTCTGTCGGACATCCGCTGTATACCATTCTGTCAGACATCCACTGTATACCATTCTGTCGGACATCCGCTGTATACCAGTCTTTCGGGCATCCACTATTTACCATTCTGTCGGACATCTGTTGTATACCATTCTGTCGGGCATCCGCTGTATACCATTCTGTCGGGCATCCGGTGTATACCATTCACTCGGACTTCTATTTGAATTAAACTATGACTAAAGAAATGTGTTACGTATTGCATTATCATATTATTTATCAAAAGTTATTTATTCAAATCCAGTATATCGACACAGAGTAAAATTTAAATCACACGGCGGAAAGTAAAAAACAGCACTAGTCATGTTTGCTTTTCTACATGTCGAAAACGATGTTTTTCTATCAATCAGTTATTTGTGCAAATCAGAGAGGCGGAGCTAAAAAAAGTAGCTGGTCTGATTTTAGATTAGATTCTTACTAACAATTGTCTGTATAGCTTACCGAGAGCTTTTGATGACCTCTGTCCATCTTGATCACTCAGGTGGTTGATGTCAGACAGCGTGCTGACGACATCACAGGACTGATGTGTTACTTTCGTTTCCATCAAAAAATATTTCCTCTAAATGTTAAAGCTGCGATCCAATCAAAAATATTGATACCATTTCATAAAAATTGTTTGTGAGGTCAATCTATTTGATGAACATACCTTTATGAATGCCGCTTTCCGCATCACTGAAGACGTTTCACTCCTCCGTGTTGTTTCTATATCCTAGCAGCATTACGAAACCTCTACAGCCATTTGAAACCTCCAAAAATACACGATTTTCCGTGATACTAAATTCGGATCGGGTTGTGAACAATTGTTCATTTCCGGATTCGCGAATATCAGATGTATTGATAAGCAGATACATAAATCAAAATGATTCATGTTTCTGCATTCCAATCCAGAAAAGAAACGGCTCGCCATTAAAAAAATCCGAAAATCGATGCGAGAACAAAGGATTTCCTGGAATTCAGAATTTGCAAGGAATCAAAATTATCTGCTTAATAAATCATTTAATTTTCATTTGGTTTATTTTCAAACTGTTGTGAAACAAATTACACTCACTAATATTAATCACTCTTGTGAGCTCGGATACTACACATTGTGGTGTATTTTAACAGCAGTACACAGGTAAAACAACCTTGTATGTAACAACATAGAACAAACCAACAAAGTTTTCTTCAACTCCTGAATGTGGTATATTTTATCCTCGAAGCTAACGTTTTTGTTACATTTTCCAAATATGTCTGTTCATCTGATGAGAGAGGTTTTCGAAAATTACAATTATCAGGATAACCACTCAGTTTATTTTAGTTTGATTTCCATATGACGTCAGTAATCAATTCTTATGTGAGTTTTTGTGTTTCTACCTCGGTACAAGAATGGCGGAAAAATCTTATGAAAATCGTTATGTGTTCGATAGATTTTTGTGTTTCTGGCTCAGTACAAGAATGACGGGGAAATCTTGGCAAAAAAAACTGATATGTATGGTATTTTTTGTGTGTTTCTATCTCAGTACAAGAATGACGGGAAATCTTGGGAAAATCGTTATGTGTATGTTAGTTTTGCTTCTTTCGCTATCATAGAACGACAAAAAAACCAAGACCGTCATGTTTTTATTTGTTTTCTGAATTTAGTATAAACAATCAATATGATAACAAAACAAGACAGACAACAGAAACCGGAAATGTTAGTAACAACCGGAAACGGGCAGTGGGGTGCATGCTGGGTACTTACCAGATCTTCATTATTTCTTCTCTTTGTCTTTTGAAAATATCGCACATCACTTAAATTATCACACACACGGATTGTTTTTAAGTATTTTATTCGATTTATATCCAACAGCACAATAAAGTACATTTCAAAATTGTATAAATTGTCAGATAAATCGGCCATACTTACACATACATACCTTTCAGCAATCTTCTCTTGTATATTTGGTTAAAACGCGTATTTCAAAGAGAAGAATAAAGAAAAGATTGGAAATTTACAGAAAATTACAAAATATATTCATCTTCCCGTTTTCCTTCACTATATCAAAATTTGCAGGCTCATTTCCGTTGCAGAACTCTGTCGTAATGGATTTGAACCAAGGAACCGAGTCCCTGCTTTCTGCACATGAATCCATTATTTAAACATTAAAATTTATATTTCAAGTCATGGCGTGATAATTTGAATATGAATGTCTTTACAAATTGTAATATATTCGCTTAAAAATAAGTATGTCTTAAAGATATTTTATAAGCAAAACGTCTGTAGAGTGACTTTAAAAAGAACAAAAAAGTGATACTTTCAGTTTTAACGGTGGGTGGAAAGATGAACATGTTTTGTTGGGTATTTGGGACATGCAGGGGGACTCACTTTGGTCTTTGTCTTCTTTCTTCATTAGTAAGTTTCACTTGAGATCAGGTGTGACAACATGTGCCTGCATAACATAAGTTAACCTTTGATGTTAACTTATTTATCATCATTCAACAGAGTAACGAAATTCAGCACATATTATACAGCTTGCAAGAAGTTTTTCTCCAACAATAACACAAACAGAACAGATATCATTTACAACACAAAAAATACCTATATTTTCTGCAGGGCGGGGTAATGATATAAGATTTTTTTTACATCATCGCTTTAAATTTCACAAGAAATGTGATAATGTGATATATCAGACATAAGTAGAAACAAAGATTGGGACAATGTATAGTATACATGTAGTATACTGCTCGGGGCTTCCCGTCCCTCTTCCTGATTTTCCGTTCTACGTTCCACGATTTCTATGTCTCTAAATATGTGGTAAAATAGGTACTCAATATGAATATTTATTAAAAAAAAATAATAAATAATAAATAAAATCGTCATGAGAAGAAAATCATATTCACAAATGATAAACAATTCTATCGGAACACATCATTTACAAGAGCTCGATCTACCCAGGACATTACCCAATAAGAAATACCATTCGTAAACTCCACGTGCTTATTCTGCACAAGTTGGGATTTCAGAACATGCTTTTGAAGAAAAACTTCTTTACTATGTTCTTCCGGAAATTGTACACCTGAATTTATCATTTAAATAAACGTAAGATATCTACGTTGTTGAAATTCTATAAAGATCTAGCTAAATCGATTTACAAACGTTCGCGCGTCCCTGATTGCGTCATAACAGGTTTGCGTTGTATCAGCCGAACAGAATGAACATTTGTGTAAATTATAAAATCTACAGAAAATAAGCCTAATGAAGCAATAGGACTGAAACCCCAGCAGAAAATTTAGTGAACACCATACACACTTGTGTATTTACTCAATATTCTGTATAAAATGTATGACCGGTGATCCTGCTGTTCCGGTTTCCTGTTGCGCTATATTTAGACAGTTAGCCTTATAGCTTAGACTGTTTCCATCAATTTTGCCTGTACTAATGGACCACAGGAGATATATAAATATAGTAACAATAGTTTCAAAAATTATAGGAATGAGTTCTTAAAGGGTACAAAACAGCCAGAAATTTGGCAACTTGGGCTGAATATCCGAACGAAATGCACAGAGTGATAAGCTGATAAAAAAGAAGAAAATAGAAAAGAAAAGTAAACAAGCATTAAAAAATACATCTCCAATGATTGTCAGCATACAGATACGGTGAACTATGTGATGGTTATAACTTTGCAGCTATGTGGAAATATTTATATTTCATTACTTACATATAAAAGTAATTATTTCTGAATTATCTAATTTACTTTGATCCGAAAACAATACGTATTATTAATCATATTATTTGAACCAATCAGAAGTCCGTATTTATGACTCATCGATGCACGTGCATGGAGCACGTATTTACCTGTACAGCGGTAGGACCGTTGACTGAAATTACTCGCCAAATAAATGACGACTACTTTTTTGTTACTATCATGTGTTGAAACGTTACTATACATGATAGAGACATTTTGATAATGGTTTTATTTGGCACTGAAGCTGTCATAATGATCATTTTGTAAAAAAAAAACAAAACAAAAAAAAAATGATGAGTTTCAACTAAAAATGTCACAAGTGATTAATTTAAAATGAATATTTTCATTTGCATTGTAGTAAAGAAATATTAAAGTGACTGAGGAGAGGCATACATTTAAGACTTTTTATTTTAATAAACGATTTATATGTATTTTTTATGAAATGCCGCTATATAATCTTTAATAAAAAAAAAATGTTCATCTGAAGCGTGAAATCCCTCCCCTACCCACTCACCATCACATAAACTCACCTCACTTTCAGACTATATTTTTAAATACAAGTGTATACTTACCTCTTAAAATTCAAGTTTTCTTAACAACAGCAGACTCTTGGTGTAATTAACAGCATGTAGGGGTCATCCTCGTAAGTCCTTACAATTCAAGTGGGCAAGTGCACGTGCTAATCATGCTACTGTGCAGTTGTCGACGCACCTGTATACCTGTCGAGTGTCAGTTAATAGTCATGTTACCTGTATGTACAGAATATCTTCGCTTATAAAATTGTTGTTTCAAAATGTCGTTTTGACATAAGCTGGCTTTGTTTCATCATTTTATAAATACCTTTGTGTTCATCTCACATCGACACATGTGCTTGCCTATCAAATATATGCACAGGGAGTATTTGGGATGACTGTCGGAGGAGGGGGGGATCGTTCACAAACTGTAATTATTTACCATGCGTTGACGTTAGCTAAGAGAGAGAGAGAAAAAAGAAAATAAAACAAAACAAAGAAAAGTCCCTCTGGAACTTCTCATAAAACGGAACGAGCTAAAATACTAGTCCAGCCAGTTTTACCAAATCAAGGGAGCTAACTCCGATCTTATATCAGAATTTTACTAACTGACAAACTAAATACATATTTTCAAATGAGATGATTTCAACACGTTGCCGACTTTTGATACAAAACAGAAGCAAATACGTCTACACAAGATTTAAACTGGGATATCTTTAACACCTCGAGATGAAAGATGGGAGAAACCATTTACCTTGATCATGAAGAAGTATATAAAAAATTGTGGTATAGTTTATAAACTTTAATTATCATGCCTTAAGACTTAATGAACGTTACCCTTTTCTTTATAAAAACATATTTGTACAAACTATAATTATGTTTAGGGTATACACTAATGAAACCACTTGGTTAAGTGTAAATTGCTGTGTGTAGTATGTTGTCCGATTATTACATATTATTGAATATTTCAGAACGTTTTTGTTTAACCCCATTAAAGATGATAATCGGACCAAGCGGTTTTGTCGTCATTGAAATAATATTTACACCTGCTGCATAAAATCATTTTGGTGATAGATGTGTGATACAATATGTATGGTTAGAAAATTTCAAAATAATAAATAAGAATGGACAATATCAACACAGGAATCGTCTTGGATGTTTCGTTGTCGTTAAGTCAACTTTGAAATTCAATTCAAACATTTTTATAGCCTTTTTGTTTTAACTCCCAAAGAACGTGGTTTTGTAGGTTCGACGACCACATGTCAGAGGTCGCGAGATCTTTGTCCGGATTATATATTTTTTTAAAATTCATTACGTCATTCATCTTCTCTCAAACAATGTAAATATCCATTCAATTGCGGAGAGACAGGAGATAATTTTTTATGCCTAATATTTGAAGTTTAGGGGACTAGGGAGAATATGCATCTTTCTTACAATTAAAAAATACTAAAAATCTCGATCTTGATGCTGAAATAATTCGACAATTTTTGTTAATAGACAAGATTATAGCATTCGAGTTATTCAAAAGCACGTGTATTCATTCTTGTTTAAATCATTTTAGGATTTTTCTTTCCGCAGATTATGCAGATGTTTAGTATGAACCGAAGATTGGTAGACAGTAATGTTACAGTGACGTCAATTCATCCGGGTGTTGTGGAAACAGGACTACTGGACACGTTTGGTGGGGGGATTTCTGGAGCTGGACTAAGACTTCTGAGGCGTATGGGTAAATATGTATATATATGTAAACTATGTATTTATACTCGTATGTTCGTTTGGGAAGGTTACTATCTATAACCAATATTTTTTTCTAATCACGTTTTCTTTTATTTGACGTCCTGAATTATTATACTTGTTGATAAAGGTGGATCTAAGACAGCATTTGAAGGTGCATGGACAACAATTAACGCGGCTGTCGATCCGAAATTGGCAGGAGTGAGGGATGTGTACTTCTCAGATTCTAAACCCAGCACAGTATCCAGACAGTCTAGGTAGGTACCCAGAACCATCTCAGATTCTAAACCCAGTACAGTATCCAGACAGCATAGGTAGGTACCCAGAAGCATCTCAGATTCTAAGCCCAGCGCAGTATCCAGACAGTCTAGGTAGGTACCCAAAACCATCTCAGATTCTAAACCCAGCACAGTATCCAGACAGTCTAGGTAGGTACCCAGAACCATCTCAGATTCTAAACCCAGCACAGTATCCAGACAGTCTAGGTAGGTACCCAGAACCATCTCAGATTCTAAACCCAGTACAGTATCCAGACAGCATAGGTAGGTACCCAGAAGCATCTCAGATTCTAAGCCCAACACAGTATCCAGACAGTCTAGGTAGGTACCCAGAACCATCTCAGATTCTAAACCCAGCACAGTATCCAGACAGTCTAGGTAGGTACCTAGAACCATCTCAGATCCTTAACCCAGCACAGTATCCAGTCTAGGTAGGCACTCAGAACTATCTCAGATCCTTAACCCAGCACAGTATCCAGAGAGTCTAGTTAGGTACTCAGAACCACCTCAGATTCTAAACCCAGCACAGTATCCAGACAGTCTAGGTACGTACCCAGAACCATCTCAGATTCTAAACTCAGCACAGTATCCAGACAGTCTAGGTAGGTACACAGAACCATCTCAGATTCCAGTATCCAGACAGTCTAGGTAGGTACACAGAACCATCTCAGATTCCAGTATCCAGACAGCCTATATTACCTAGATATTAATCAGGACATTAAGTGATAAATTTACTCTCGTCTAATTGTGAAATATTATACAAAAAATGTCATGTAGTATCGTTGTGGCTTTCCAGCATGGCAAACATTTTTTGGGGAAGTGCATGGATTCCGAGTCCTTTAGTACAAGTATTATTTTCCTAGCAATGAGGATAAAATAAACTAAGTTGAGTACATATACATAATATTATATATAAATTTCTCATCGTTAATGCTAAAATGTAATTAAATCATTCTAAGATGTGTAGTATGTGGGTCACGATGTTCCTCTCTACACTCCTGGAACATGTCGTGGCAAAATTGAAAGCACAAGCGAAGCACATAGAACCTTCGGTTTCGCCATGACATGTTCCAGTGAGGGCGAAAGTGATCGTAACACCTGCAGTATCGAGGATGTCTTGTATTTCAATAATAATGCATACAACATTGTTCGAACTAAAAGAGTATCGGATGTAAATTGAAATGTCAAAACACGGAGAAATTACAAACTATTGAGGACGAGAAATTACAAACTATTGAGGACGAGAAATTACAAACTATTGAGGACGAGAAATTACAAACTATTGAGGACGAGAAATTTTAAACTATTGAGGACGTGCAAATGTAACGCTTGTGTTAAAGGTATTGTAATTATTTGCATGCTCTACATATATGCGTACCTTTATAGAAATTGTAAAATTAATTTAAGTTGAATAAAACAAAAATAATTAATAGCTACGCTTTTCAAACACGGCGATAATTGTTCCGATTTTTCATGTAATGTAATACAATTTTAAGATGAAGTTTCTCATTTTCACTTTACGTCTAAATATGTTTTATTTAATATAGCAAGGATCATTTGAACTCAAATGTGATATAAATATTTTCTTGTAATTCTCCAGACTGTCACTGTGATATACAGTTTGAAAAATCGCAGCAGAGAATACCCGAACTTGAGAGCAATTTCTCATATGATATCTTTTCAATTCCTTTTCAGAAATAAACGTGACCAGAAAAAATTATGGTCGTATACCATGGCATGTTTGAAAGACTATATCAGTGAGGAAATCGCCAAAGACTTGGAGGGAAATTACACTGAACAAACATAGGATTACATCAGATCGATATACGCGTTACATCACCAAATAGGTCCAACCCAACTTACTGCTATTCCATCAAAATATCATGTTGACATGTCAGTTAGTATACCAAAAAATCAGTGTTCATTACTTACAATACATAATTTTTATTAGCAGCGTATTTATAGGCCCGAGTTTCCGGTCATGCATTCCTAACTTCAGGGAGAGGAAGCAGACGACAACATGGCGCGTAATCCTACCCTCATGATATGTTGAAAGTTTGTTGAACATTTCTAGAAGTATATCATAAAAAGAGCGTCCATCTTTGGATGGCCTATAAAGCTGTTGACCAGTTTTAAGTGAAATTTTTCCTTTTCTTCTTTTAAGCAATACAGTCTCATTTTAACTCCAGTCCAGATAGGAAGTTAACCATGCAGCTCCATGTCTTTGTTTCGGTGACATCATACATCTTTTATATATCTCTATCTTAACTTGGTTGACTTATATGACCTTGACCTAGGCACAATGACACCATCATATCAACATCTAACAGCTTTAACGTTGCTGTCACATACGACCACATGTCTTACAAATAGGCTGCATTCAAAATGGCTATTGGCGGCAATTTTGAATATTTCATAAAACAAACCGTTTTGTATGCATACCTTAATGTTCATCAATAACTCTTCAGTGGTTTTTTTTAACCAGATGGATCACTTACTTCAAAAATCAATACTCAAAATGGGCGCTGATGACATTCAATCAATGTCGGTATATTCACAATAAGGACCAATACTGGTCATATTCTTTAAGGTTCATGCAGATCCCTGTAACAGAGACTGGGAAGAGCTTATAAAAATCATTAAATATAAACATTCTAAATAGCCACCGACAGCCATCTCACATTTTTTTGTGTTTTACAAATAAACAGAGTTACCTCCCATTACCTTTCTTTTTTTATATCATTTCAGTAAAATAAATATTTTTGCTATTTCAATGGGTATAGTATCATGTACCACTAATAAGATCAACAAAAAGTAAACACAAATTCTTCTCATTTCCAAAATATATTATTTTATTATAACTGGTATCAAGATTTGAAATACAAGTAAATTTTATTAATTCTAAGAGTAAACATGAGATGAATATTTTTCTGAATGGTTGACTATACATGACATATATAACTCATTATATATACATAATAATTATAAATAAATAAAGAAATAGCTGCCTTTGTATTTCTATTGAGTGATGTGTACTGAAAAATGAGAATAAATATTTATGACTTCATCAGATAAATGTTTTACAAAGGTGACATCAATTCACCTTTCTGCATGCTCACATTCAATTAAGCGTGTCATCTAACATTACAAAAAGAATATTGACCCTTCGATAAAAGTCTTACAAGACATATGGTTCGAGGCTGGTATCTCGGAAGAAATTTTATATAACTTGGGAAAATGCAGCAGGGTTTTCCATAATTTTGCTAGTCGTAGGCTGTGTAGTGAAAGTAGGAGGCTGGCCTGCCGTGTACATGTAGTCGTGTACGGAACATTATTACAGAACTGGATTGGTGTAGGCGGCCAAATTATCAAAGTAGCCGGTCAAATTGGCCTGCGACCGGCTCTTATGGAAAACCCTGTTGCAGCATATGAAGGTTCAACGGAAACCGTGGAGTTTTAACTGAAATCACAAAAGTTTAATTCATTTAGAATATGAAGCAAATATATAAAAATACAATTCAGTATTATCGTACAGAATTTGATTGGCATGTTTTCAAGCATAACAAAACTGATGATCGTAACATCTTTTGCAATACCAGATATTGAAGACTATGTGGACAAGATTGATTACCTCTAAAACACAGAGATGTTTTATAATTGTAAACTACTACAACAGGAATGTAATGAGGGATGAAACCATCTGAACGTAGCAAAGGTTTCCTTTAGCTCTTGTAGAAGACGATGTAAGACATTTTGATGGAGAGAAACATTTGCATCTTGTTGACATTTATCCGTTAAATCATCTTGCCTCTGGTGTAGGAGTGAGAGGAATCTCAGGCTTACCTGAATGCGATGTTATAGTATAAAACAAATGTTAATGTTGTAAAATTCATTTCACTTCATAACTTTATCTGAAATACAGTATTCAACTACATTTCATTGTTTTTTTTTTTTTGTTAAGACTTATGAATAATTTACAATTCATATTGGTTTAACCTGATGCAGGAATTAAATTCATTAATGGTTGCTTGTAGCTTGTGATAGAAAGATTGATAACAATAATTCCATGTCATGATGAATAAATAATCCAAAAGAGCAAATACATATCAAAATAGATTTTGACAACAAGTAACAGAAAATGCGAAAATGTATCTGCAAGACCAATATGAATTTAAAATTTTCAAACAATTTCATTTTACCCTAAATATTGCAAGGTTATCTACTAGAGATGGGTTTTTACAAAATATAATACTTATTCTGCATTTAACTCTGGTAATCAACCAATCAACATTAAACTTGCAGTTTCAGTGAAAAATAAACATAAAAATCACATCATTTAAAATAAATGTTCTGAGCTTGATTTCATGACTTTTTGCAAGAAAAAAAATTTAAGAGGAGGAGAGAATCTCTTACAGATTACTGTCCAGGAAAAAAATTTGGACTGTTTGGCTGCATGTATAACTTTATGACATGGTGGACTGAAAAAAATAGAAAACGATACAACAGCAACCTAATATAACCCTTTTAACAAATTAAAGGGAAGTAACTCATTAGCTGGAAAACTTATCGTAGCATTCCTTAACATTTAAGTTAGCAATGTACCAGATGAACTTTTTATGTCAACCATGCAACTCAAGTAACATTGAGCAATATATCAACATGGTTTTAGAATCTCTAAATCAGGATAGTTATCTTGAACTTTTGTAAACATTGCTGAATATTACATAGAAACATTAATTCTAATTAAGTATTGCATTGATTTTGATCAAGGTTTAACAATTTCTGGTAAATCTCGTAACTAACATAGGCATCTGTGGCAGCATATTTCTTCTGAGCTTCTGACAAGGGATACTGAGACCAGTTACTTTTCCTAATCTCGGGGTTTTTATTTATTTTTTGTTTAAACAAATGACGTACAAGACCGTCCAAACTCCAGTTTTCTGATGTTTTCAACACTTTGTTCGCTAACTGTGCAAGATCCACCATGGAGTTTTTGACAATATGTTGTACCTGTATGTCATAGTCTCTCTCAAGCTTCCACAGATCTGACTCAATTCCAACTCCAACCTTCTTAATTTTGCTGTTTTTTAGAAGTCTGTTCAGTTGTTGGGGTATACACTGCATGGTAGACAGGTGAAAAATGTAGCATCTCTGAGGACCCGTACACAGCTGAACTAAAAACAATTTTTAAATTGTACAGTTTTACAAAATGAAATTTTTCCTTTAATGCATACTTATTATCAATGTGTAGATTCCATGTATTTGGTCTCATCTTCATTTTAGTGACAAAAGATAATATGATTCACATGTTCATATATTGTTTATATTGTAAACCCTCAATATGCTACCATACATTTGTGATTGCCACCTCACAGTCTCTTAATCAAAATATGTGTCCATAGTGCATTAACATGTCATAATCTCCCTGTGGCTTTGAGCGATACATGTATTCTACTTCAATTATACATGTATTCTAATTGGTAGTGACCCTTCGTTATGGGAACTAATTCAATCACTTTGTTAAAGGTGTTCTGTCTTATTTAGAGTAAACAAAACCATACAAAGTACAATGCAAATACACAAATACATTTCATGACAATTGTTATTTATTAAAATCATTCAAATCACATTTCTTTTTATTAAAAAAAAAACACACACACAGGTTTGATAATAAAAATTTTTGGAGATATTTGACACATACGTACTTGCTTAACTCCACTTTTTCTTAATTTCCAACCATGGGAGATAATTATAGAAACAAATCCTTACCTACTGCTGTTGGATCCTGTTGTCCAGGCCTGTAAGTGACAGGCCATTCCATATCAAAACCCAGCACATCTCCCACCAGACTGGACTCAATCTCATCACACAGGGCATTACAATCATTTTTATGGGACGAGTAAGTCAAAGTACCAGTAAATATCATCTCTGGTAGTAAATCTTCCATTCTCTTCTGGAACTCGGCAGCTGCTATACTCTGCCGTTCTTCTTTACTGTTACATTTTGGGACAGTATTGTCAAATTTAGTGAATTCAGTTTCAGTTCTGTCTTGTGCTGAAGATGTTTTGTTTTCTAAAATTCCATTCTTGACCCCTGATTTACCACTGTTGCCTCCTAAGGTTTCATCCACATTCTTTACTGAAGCTGCACCTCCTGGTGCATCATGGTCCGTGTCCGATTTCTTCACTTTACACATTGCCAACCAATCAGGAATTTGACGTCGTTTTCTAGATGTCATGATTTCTGACAGCAATCACTACACTAGTGAAACTGGAAGCCTGCAGACATGTTCAGTGGTCAACTGATCACAAAGTGCTGCAAAATCATAAAACAAGACCATGTGATGCTAAAACATGACATTTAAATCTGATATGTTCAGAAGGATAATAAATAAACTCTTCTGGTACCCTGGACTTGTTGCGATTGAATATTACCCTTTATTTACCACTATTTCTCAATCGCCCTGCATACCCGGAGGTATCCAGCTAGGGACCACGGAACCTACGAACACTACGAAAAGAACGGCGTTGACTCTATACTCCTACAGATGATGTGTACAGATATACATAAAGATAAGATTTGAGAATTGCATGTCCTTGTTGGTTTTATAGAGTAGAATTCCTGTACTCCAGTACATTGCACACAACCATGTGCATACTAGATTGTTTTTATCCAAAATTAAATGTAAAAATAAAAGCATATGAGCCTAAAGGGTGTCCACACAATACAAACCACAGGTACCAACCTTGTCTATCAATACAATCTTGTATGAGTGTATTGACAGACAAGGCAAGTACCTCGGTGTAAATCACATTGTGTGACATATACAGGAGGTGGTGTCAAATAATACCACTAAAATTAAATATATTAAAGTAAATCAAATTTCAAGACAAATTAATGAAACAAATGTTGACTTAATACTGGAAAGTAAAACACAATAAAAACAGAAATGTGTAATGAAGCAGTGCTTAAACTTGCACGTGATATTAACCGAAATGCATGTCTGCACAATGCACAGCTCCTTTACTAATGGAAATGACTCGTCTTATAGGCCTAGTGATCTCTCGTTTCAAAAGTCGAACCTACCATTATATTTGCGAGATAACGGAATCATTTAAGTAAAAAATGAAATGTTTATAAAACTGCTGTGGCAAAACAAAATTATCAGAATACAAGCAGAGACGTATATAACACGTTATATACGTCTCTGATACAAGTTATTCGATATAATGTAATAAAGCTTGAATGGAAATTGATTTCGTCTCCTTGGCCTAGTTACAGCGGTTTTAATTTTTAAAAATGACATTACGTACATACGAGTGTAACATGTATCTCACCTGAGTTTGACACATAAAACAGCAGCAGCTTCTTTTATGTTACCGGATTCATTGAACAGAAAATACTTACGTTTCCGTTAGGCAGGGAGATCACTCTGTCATGACTATTATTGTAGACTTACACAAGTCTGGCCATCTGGTCACATGAACATTACACACAGTTTCAAGTCTAGATACGACCAAATATATTTGAGCTACATGAAGTGTATTGTTCAGAGACTTTTCAATAATGTAATACTTAAATGGAAGGATTTACCAGTATTATCAATTCATGACGTAATATTGTCTATATTATGACATCACAATTTCAGATTGGAGATTGGTGTACACACAAAAATACAGCGAGAGCAAATTAACAGAATAAAATGCTAATTATGTAATAGATTGAACACTACCAAAGGCGTTCCAATTTTGTCACCAGTGAAACTTTATGTTATGAGATAATAATTCATCATTAGTATTCATATCACTTTTGTATTTTTGACGAATCAGAGTTATTACAATTATATAATATACGTCTCAACAAAGAACAGGTAATTTATTGGCTCAAGAAATTGATTGTAATGTCATGGTATGGACAATGGCGCAAAAATGTGGCTTTCTCTGTATGATTTTGTCCTGAACATGTTGACTTTAACGCAAAAATATTATCTGGGCGAAATCACTGGAAAACAGGCGGATTGTGTGATAAATATATATATAAGTTGTCTTATTTGATATTATATAAGCGTGTAAGAAACCTTTCAAGGCGTTTTCACACAAAGTTAGAGCTTTGTCTGAAGTATCGTTAATTTCATATCATTTGTAAATAATCATTATTCAATTATTTATTTTCAAAAATTATTTTTTAGTCTCTTGCGTTATGGAATAGATATATATTATATACATGGTTGTCACTTCCTCTATAGATTTTATATTGTATCTGTGGGCCTCCGTGTAAAAAGTTATCCATTTCTCCTTGTTTGTTCTATCTTTAGACACCAGACGTGTCATTTTTTTCATGTTTCAAGATTAATTAACGTTGATGAAATAACAAATTTATTCCTACCTGGTATTTCCGATCTGTCCGCACAAAACAACAAAAACATTTTTGGAGATGTGTAAACAATTATTAAGACAACAGGAAGCTAAATAATGCAATTGTGAAACTTTACATTTTTTCTCTCAGTGTTGTTACAATCTAACATTACCAGTCTCAAGATGTTTGTGTGTTTTTGTTGTGTATATTTGAGGAGAGAGTAATTATGATACTGTTGTAAACTGAACGCAATTTTTTGGCTATAATTAAGATTTCTTAAATTCCATTCTAGACGGAACACACATGTTCGAAGTAATTGGTATGCTAGTTGCACGTTCCAAGTGGATAATCGAAGAGATAAACGATAAATTATACTTAAATCAAACTTACTGGTTGTGATAGAAGAACTTTATTTGACATAAGACGAACTGAAGAGTGTAAGGGTTACATCCCTTCTGTAAGCCTTGGACACGAACACACACTGTTTCAGAAGTATCTTTGCGTTCTAATTACAGTGGTTAACGACAAGGTCAGTAGAGGACGATTGAAGTCAACTTTTAGTCTACAGGAAATCAGTGGATACAGATTTCTGAAACGGTCTCTGGTCAGGTTTATCGCTCCATTTAAAACCAAGGTTATTTTTGAGACGGATGACAAGAGTCTTACTAGGAATTCATTCCCAGTTTTGATGTAGTCTTTAAATTCAATACAAACATTTTATATAGAAAATAAATAAAATCAAGTGGTGCGATTTCACATACTCGTATATGTTGTTTATTAGCTACCTAGTAAAGTTAACAAATAATTAAGATATTTGAACAGATAATGGACATTTAATGATATTAATACAGGGGCACTTTTATAGTGGATAAAAACATGGTTACGATTAAAGCAGACCTATGCGATGATAGGTACCTCAGACGTCTAAAATACAAAGAATGGAATATATTGTTACGTAAACAAAGTACAAAATGCTAATTTTTCACTTCAAATGTGTTCCAATTTTGGGTCTTGTCTCTTCTACAGCTGATGGCTTCCTTTTTGTGTTTCAATTACTTTTTTTTAAAATTATTTTTACTTTATTTATTCAATTTTCTACTGCTTTTCAAATGAATCTTTTTCTGAAAAAATGTCATGTGCGAGTAAACTGACAAGTGTAATTTCCTAAAAAGACATTACATGAATAATAGACATTTTTACTGAATGAGCCTCCTGTGTTTGAGACACATTCATATCGTATACAAAGGGGAGACCATCCTGATCAACCGACGCAATTATTGTATCTCTGAAATGTGATTAAACCCGATAAAGTGAAGTTGCATATAAGATGTTATGTTCGATCGAATTTCGCTTTAGTCGTTATGTTTATTGTCCTAGTCTATTATATACGCTCTCCAGAATTTCAAAATACACGACAAATACTGCTACAGCGATCGCTTGCCCCCATCAATACTTCCGCTATACATTTGTGTGTCTTTTGTACAATCTTCCAAACGCAACAGACAAGAACAATTCTTGATTTCAAACCCCTTGATGTGATCTTTGTGAACTTTCCATTTCTTGGTCGTTGCTATCATGTCGACTTTGATTCATTAATCAGGGGTTCGTTACCAATATAACGTCGATTTCTGTAATAGCCATTGTTGTCTGACGATGAAAATGTACAACGCGAAGTTTCGAGAAATGCGTGATGATGGAGATCACACGGTGGTTTTGTATTTGTCAACATAATATCATTTAGAAACCTTTCATTGCCGTGTGTGATGTGAAGTTAGATGTTTTCAATGTTATCATGATTGTCTTGAAAGTGTCGAAGATGAAGCAACAAACGCTTTCCCTTGTGGAACCTATGATCTTATACCCCTTGTCCTCTCCCAGGGTCTCCATGGAAGTCTGTCATTTATTCATAGTTTTCCATTGACTTGTCGATGTTGATATTTGAATAGCAGTTGTTAAGATTTCATGTCAAGTTATGGTTAGAGTTTGAAGGCTGCTGAGAGAGCCGATGCATGTATATCTGCATTTTGGGTTCTCCGCAATTGCAAAGCAGTACTCCCCAACAAAATCTTTGCAAAAAATAGTATGTCTTGAAGCTCCGAGGTTGTAACTTAGTTTGAGGGTATGAGGACATCTTGATGATAATAATCTGATTATTTTCGGATCTATTGAATGCTATTGTTTAACCATTTATTCTACATATGCTTTACATCTAGAACTAAATTTAATAGTTTAGAATATATATAGAAATATATTTAGAATATATTAATATTTAGAAATACACCATTTAAAAGAAAGAGTAACAGAGTATTTTGTTTGATTTAAAGTATACCATTTCGTTATACAGTTAGAAGTACACACGCCCATGTCAATATTCCAAATTAAGTGGTAAAATTACGCTAGAGCATCGTTATATATCTATTTTACCTATGTATAACGATGTTTATACGTAATGGTACTACACAATTACGCCAGAATGGTTCGCGACAATCGTCTCTAAAGCAGTGATATTATTAACATTATAACGGTATAGAATGATTGACCGGAGTTTTCCATTAACAAGATGACATTGATGTGGTAAATGATTAATGTACTGGCACTGTGCACTTTAAGCAATGTTGTTCTATTCTATTAGCGTGTATTTCATGACCATTTCATTAACAATTATATTCTATCCTGCATTACTTTGCTACCACTATCACTATACCGACTGTAGCTGGTTCTCTCGCCTTCCCGATTGCATTACCTGCCTGACTGACCACCAAAGCCTGATTCACCCAACCGTAACGATCTCTATCATACTTGCAGAACACGCTCCATTATTAAGAATTTAAAGGGTGCTATGATGTATGAAATTTGACTTTTTTTTGTCTTTTCTTCTTTCTGTTTTTTTCCTCTTTTCTTTTCTCTTTTAAATAATTGGATTTTTAAAGACATATTTTTTTTCGGTAAAAAAGTTTGAAAGTCATGATGGTTCTTGTAAGCATTATATTGTCAATGTTAATTCTTGACGTTTTTAATATAAAAAAAAAAAAAAAAAACGCAAAAAGCATCAAACACTGATTTACGTACAAAATGCTAATAATATATTTAGGTCTATTCATGGGAAGACGCATACCATCATGTAGGGCCACTGTCTTTTCCAACTGTTGAAAGGTCAACAAAAACCGTAATAGATTTCTGAAATAGCTTGTTGGTCTAGCATCAGTTTACTGTCACTTCTCACATTTGCATTGAAATGTGCTATTGTGTCATGTGTACACATTTCTGATTGATGTTTAGTCCCCTAGGTTTACAATAACCCACATACCACGTTTAACTTCATTCAAACAGCGAGGTTCAAATTATACTTATGAACTACTTAGATATAAGGAATTTGTAAATTACCCAAGTTATTTAATTATGGGATTAGTGCACCTCCCCATCTAGATGTAGACATATCTTACGATCATTTCTTTATTTCAGAATTTCCTAGAATTCAAAATCTAGGACCTTGACAACACTGACGAGTCCTAAAAGGACGAAACATTTGTATGAGGCAGTTTGAGTTAATAATTTGATTCTGTTGTATCTAATTCTGAAAGGTGCTATTCACGTGTTTGTCTTTTGTGCAATATTTTCATTGAGCATACGACTTATCTAATGTTATCTGTGCAGCTATTCAGTAGTAAACATGGACGCCATTGTTACATTCCATGTCAACGACAAAAAAAAGTCAGAAATATCAACGAAAAACAAGACTTTAATAATCAAAGTCAAATAGAAATAAAATATTTGGAAATGTCGGCGATAGTTTATAAAATGAAGTATATTGGCGACCGTGCTGTCTTGATGGTAGATCCCTAACCGGAAGCAGCATACTCAAACTAAAATAAGAAACAATGTAAGGATGCGTAAACCATTTATAAAAGCAACGATTTGGATATACAGGGATTATGGTCATGATAATGCTATTATTTTTATATTACAGCGAATTCAAAAGCATTGATACCATTTGTAACAGTTTCCTCTTCCTTCTGTCCGGAAGTGACGTCAAGGATTCGGAGGGGGCTTAGTTGTTGTCGTTGTTGTCGTCGTCGATGTTGTTGTGGCGGCATTAGGTACACAGGAAGCATCGACTAAAATTAAATTATTTCATAAGTTGAAACAGAATAATAATCCACAGTGCGACATAGTTTAGTATGCATAAGTTAAATTAAAGAGGTTATTGACTTAAGTGAGAAGAATACTCTTACATACTTTTCCCAAACGACCCCAATGTGAAAATTGTAAATTGTGTTATAGAAAGTACATATTTGTACAATCTTATCGGAAAAGAGTTTAGACAAGAACTAAATAACCACCAGATACATTAGACGCACTTTTTCTAAACTTCGACAAAAAGAAAGAAGAAAAAATCAAATCTTCTTCTTTGACTTACAATTTATTAAGAATTAGTTTCAAAGTTTTGAGTTCTAACTTTTATCTAATTTTACAAATTATAAATAAACACTTGGTGAAATGTTTTATAACAAAGTAAAATAAAGTTGATTATTAAATCACAAGTCATGTTTAATAATTAAATCCTGATTGTAACATGCTTTCAGTTTGATCTGTAACATGTTGTACTCCCGTCTACCAAAAGTTTGCCAAAGAAAAAAGTCAATTGCACCTTTTAATAGAATGAGATACGGTTGCACTAAACACTGATTTAAACTTCATCATATAAATGTCCTTCTTGGGTTCGTAAGTGATGCTAAGGGCTTAAATTTTCAAATGAAGGAGGTGACTGAGGAAAATGCAGTATGCAAAAGAAATGTCGAGACCTATATCGGGAGGAGCATTTTCCCAATAATTCGATAAATTTATCAATTTTGACATGTTTTATTGTATTAGAAGAATATCTTGCACATGTGTTTATCCAACTGACATATTATCAATGACAACGAATAAAGTGATTGAATTTGAACTTTTTTTTCTGTCTCCCCTTCCTGTTTTTCTTTTTTCCCCCACACAGAATCCAGCATAGAGGAAGAAAGGGACAAAAGAATATGAGTTAGGAAGAGAGGCGTGGACCATTTTATCCGATCCCGGTATTTTCTTTCTTTCCAGCATTATTGAAATAAACGTCCACGTTTAAGATTAAATCCACTTTCACATATATGATTTACATCTCAAAACGATTATGTATTCTTGTTATGACGATCAAAAATTCAAGATTTAAATAACCCAGAGTTAGAATGACAGGTGAAAAGGCGGTTAACCTCAGGTATTTCTCTAAAGTGGATAACTATCATCGGGAATTTGAGAAATTATTTCGCAGTTAACAATGTAATTAAATTATATGACGAAGCAGTTGCGAGATTTGCAATAAAATATTATTTATTAAATAGGCTTTTTTTTCTTTTCCGAGGATAAATTTTCATTCTTTATAAATGTCCATGAAAAGGATTAAAACGCTATTTGTATACTGAGATATGTTCTTTTCATGGCAAAAATTCTCAAAAATATAATATAAAATTATGTTATAATTAAATATATAAAACCAAGAGCCAACAGCATTCAACCTTTTCCAAGGATAATCTTTGTGTCTTGTCATTAAATATGCCATGATTTTCCAAAGAATAAATGAATTTTGTATCACACTGTAAAATGCTCGGGCTTCCACAATAAAGTGAATTAAAATATTTCTAATAATTATTTGGCTGGTAACTGATAGAGTAATGCGAAGAATAGGTTGGATTGGTTCATTTTCCGGAATAATGACAAATGGAGAAAATGTGACAGTATCATTGCTCTCGTGATTAATATTGTGCTTACATGATACTATTCAATCAAAAAAAAAGTTCAGCAAAGCAGACCTACAGAATAATAATCCTTGTTGTATTAACATCGCATGTTATCAGGCAATTTGATGACTATGTGCGAGTTCAATTTGAAATGAAGAAATGCAAACATTCATACAAACGAACTTGGAGTTACGTGTCGGTTTGTTGTTTGTCTGTAATCAGTCGTTTTAGTGAATATATACAAGTGAAATGTTGAAATCGACATAGATATTATTGAATGTTTACAATTCTTATATAACACTTACGTAAACTAGATCAACATCAAACACCCCTAAATCTACAGGTAGTCGCCACACAGGCGGCGAAATGAACATTCTCCAGCTACATTGAAATGAGACATGCAATGTCGATTAATCCCAAGGTCGTTTTCTAATAATTACTTGATATATTAACAATTTATACACAGAGAAATGTCCCAACAATACCTAAAACAATAGAGGGTTGTATTGTACATGTGTCATTAATGCGGTTTTCAAATAAGGTCCCCTTCGCCACTACAGTAAAATGGTTTTAGATATTTCATAATTTCAACAGAAAATATCTTTCTTAATAACAAAATCTTTTCATACAAGTATTTTGTTTACTGGCAAATATCGGATATATTTTAACTACAAAATGACGACTGAAAATATTGAAATCCTTAGCAATCGACTTTTATTATTATTATTATTATTATCATTATAAGCATTGAACACAAGTGAAGAAATGAAACCGTTACAAGCGAAGAACAGTGTATATGCCGAATAATTGATAAATTATATCAAATTATTAGGCTCTCAGTAAAATTGATACGAGTAATACACATACACACACACACCCTCACACACACACACACACACACACACACACACACACACACACACACACACACACACACACACACACACACACACACACACACACACACACACACACACACACACACACACACCCTCACACACAACCACACACACACACACACACACACACACATATATATATATATATCTGCCTTAACAAATGTGTCAAGTATGTGAATAAATAAATAGATCAATAAACAAATAACAATAAATAAATAAATAGATCAATAAATAGATAAATAAATAAATAGATAAGAGATGTTATGATCTTTTTTGAAAATGAATCTAAAAGGAAAACAAAGTTACGAAAAAGACAAAGTCATCTTGTCATTTAAGAGGATTTTGTTACTAAATTTCGTATTAGATACTGAAAACACTTCATGTCTCGGAATAGAAATCTAAAAGTGTCAATAAAATACAAATTTTTGTATTTACCATAGAATTAATCTTAAATATAACACAGAGAATGTGGTAAAATAGTAAAAATCTTCGCCAGAACGCCATGCATGACGTCACATGACACTTATGCAGTAGACGCTACAATTGAGATCACTAAACTAAAACACATAAAAGAATTACCCATTGTCAAATATATGAGATGAAAATGAAATAGAATTGCGAGTCACAATCTACAGCAATCATATATACATGAAATCACCCAATAAACTATTTTAAAATCGTGACAATAAAAATAAACAAACAAGAAACGCCGTTATGTAAATAAACGCTAGAGTAAGTCAGGTAGATATTCAGTATACTTAAAGACGAGTCAGGGCTATTTTCTTATTAACGAGACATTTGTTATTTATTACGTGTTATAATAATGCTAAGTATTTATTTAATACATGTTTTCGATTTGATAATGTGTATTCTCAATCACATTTCTTATTACTTAGAAAATAAAATTACAGACGTTTAACGAACATTACTTTTGATAAAATTTTATCGAAGAATTACGATCAATTCTTTTAATCTCCGAGAAAAATGACATCATAACGGAACCACTGTAACAGGATTCAGAAAACCAGAGTACCCGGGGAAAACCCACGGGCAGGTGACCCCATACCTTTTCACATCCATTCCGGGAATCAAACTCCGGACGGCTAGGTGAAAGGCGAGTGCGTTACCACTCGGCCACCCGACCACCCCTAAACATTTATTTGCGGCACTGTTTTTTGTTGATAATAAATTCTATAAAGGATAGCATCTAATATGTATATAAGATACTTTTAATAAATATTTGAATCGAACGCTAGCTTCAAATTTCTACGGCTTTTGTTTTGTGTTTGGCGCAGTTTATATTGATTCTGTGACACTTTGGTATAAAGTCGACCTTCAAGCGGAGTTATTCATTACATACTACTCCTATTTAAGCTTTTATTGACTCACTTTCATTTCACGTTACTACAAAATCAATTAGCAATGTGTCAGCCACACCATAGGAAACACCCTGGATCTGAATAGATATTTTGCTCTGTATGTCATGATGGATGAAAGGATTTTCTTTTTGAGGTGTTGAACTTTTCACAGATCATGGAAACAAACAAAAAACACACAAAAAAAAAAAACCCAAAAAACAAAAAAACATTTGCAACTTCCATCATATCATTTCAATTTTACCATCGATTCGCTTAAATTTAACATGTAGAATTATGTTCCTATTAATGAATTGTCTTGGTATTATTGTCATCAATACAATAATTTCTGTATGTAGAACATTCCATCTCACAAGTAGTTGTAGTACACTATCTAGTATCAAACAAAGTGAAAATTTACTCGAGCAACCGCTGTTTTTCTGCTAAATAATTTTATCTTTAAATCTGTAATGGAATTGTCCTACCATGTAACGATTAAACTACCAAGATCAGACAAGTTATTAAATGATTGTACACCTGCAAATTACAATAACATAATGATTTTTTTTTTAAAAATCATATTATTTACCTTAACATTTTTCGTCGTCATTAATCAGCTGATCACATTTAAAGCGAGGAAGTGATTACTGTTACTGGGCTACAGTATAATTACTTAAGTTGGAACATTTTTGTTTTGTATGACAAAAAAAAACCCTTGCATTTTGTGGATGGATTTGAACCCATCATTTCTTTGTCTACAAATCACAAGAAAATTGTCCTTTACAAATCACAGTACTTCCGAATAAATGTACGGTTCAGATTTCGCTTAAATCAGATACCTGGCCACTTAGGAGATTTGTCGTATTCTCTATTGATAATAAGATATGTAAATTGGTTAAATTCTGAACGGCAATGTGGCGGATATAATATGGAGTACTCGTGAGCGAGATGGCAAGACAAGATAGTGTCATTTTACTCAAGTCCCATACTACTTTCTCCTGATCGTGTTTACTTCTTATGATTCATAATATTATCATAAGTCAATTTCACCCTTTTAAATACATTTCTGCGATTCATATAAAGATATTTTTATTATGAAATTTTACCTAAGTATGACTTGCTTTTTGAATTATCAAAATTCTAAATACAATCGAAGCTATTTTATAATGCGAAATAGCTATTCGTTATTGAGAAAATGACTTAATATTTTGCTTTCGTGTCTAGTATTTTTTCACCGATAAACAACACTTTAAATGCACCGTAATGTGTTTATAAATTGCACAAATGTTCAGTTAAAGCCCATTAATGACACCATAAGTCAATAATAAATTTTCAATGTTATTTCGATATTTCAAAAAGTTTATTACGATTGAAAGAAAAGCTACAATTTCATAACTCCCAACTGAAAAAAACAACTGATAATCATACCACATTATTAAAATTTTTACTTGTTTAATGGACTTTTCGGCGTGGTGAGCACCATTATTTGTAAATATGATTGAGTTTTGATATTACACAGGGCGTGGAATTTCGTCTATGCAATGCAATGTCCGTATATGACACCCATGTAATTATATCTTTAATATATGTTATACAATTATCATATATTGACTAATCAATACATGAATTATCATTAATCATTAAGTAATGCATCGACTAGTAAACTGTGTTATCCATAGTGTTGTATTGTTTTTTATCATTTGTTTACAATAACCGAGTACTTATTCTCACAGAAGCAAATCATCTCTTTATGCATCCTTTACCACCCATTCATATTTCAAAGTCTAGTTTGGAGAGACACGGAAATTCAGAGATAGCTTAAATTTGAGACTAAACGGATTGAAACGTTTGAGATTTTTGTGTTAACTTTATCTTGAAACAGTTAAACAGAATACAATTTGTGCCACATCCATTTCTCATGTTCAATTTGTCGTCAGTTATTTTCTAGTATACACCTGCTGCTTATTGTTGCTCTAGATATTACGTTATACTATTCCTATTGAAACCACTACTTTCTCTTAATCTATTTTTTTTCAAAAATAATTAATTACTTTTACTTTTATTTACTTTAAATGACGAGTTTCAGTAGGTCATATAGTTATGCAAATATTTTCATAATTTTTTTCATTATCATTCATGTTTACGTTAAAAGAGTGCTAACATTCATATTACTATATCATTCATATTTAATTTTGCTTTTTTGTTTTCATTTTTGACATCATTCCTTTACCGTCAATTTTAAAAATTTCTTTTCTAGTTACATACAAATTTCCACTGTTTTTTCTTACCTTGTCTATCAACCTGACTTTGAATTTAATATAATCAAATAAATTAGAGAAAGAACGACAATAAAAATCTAGTCCTGTAAGCAGAACATAGTATAATGTATACCCACTGCAGTCTGTCTGATCAGTGCGGTGCTTTCCGACTATTCAAAATGAAAAAATCACACACTAATGCACCGAATGTTCCTAAGAACAAATCTTAACTCGTGATACTTCAGATATTAACAGCTTTGGTGAGACTTTAACACATTGTCTTTATTTTTGTATTTGAAAAACTGCCCTCCTGACAAGTATAAAAATAATTATCAAGGCATCTTGAAAAGTTTTGCATACAATCAAATTCTCAGGTAGAACATTAGCGTATACTTAATATCTTCATGCACACACAAGTGTTTCAAAGATGAAATAAAAAACCTGTTTTTTCTCTCCGAACCAAGCCCATAAAGAGAAATTTATCACATTCAATTTCCGTTTTTTATCAGTAGATTTGGTGTCCTAGTTTAAAGTTACTATACTTATCTAGTGAGGTAAATATATCAACTTTTCTTCGTTCGAAACGAATTATACCTCGAGTTAAAAAAAATAGGTAGATAAATAAAATGTATGTCTTACCTGCTGAGAAATAAAATAAAACAAATATACAGATGAGAAGGAGAAAGCCCCAGGTCCACAGATTCAGCTGTCGTGACATGGTGTCGGAGTGTTCCTTGGCGAAATGTCAATACTGCTACCGTTAAATACTCCTGTGTAGGTAGATTAGTGTGTCCGGTCGGATGGAGGAAAACGTCAATCTAGGGAAGATCACCACCAAGTTCACTTTTTAAACCAATACCACGTGACGTATATTAGTGAAGCAACTGTCAAATTAACTCGTCGTACCAACCAGGACGAAGTCAATATAAACAGCCCTGTGTGAGCTACCGAGGGTGATGACAGTGTCATATACTCACCAAGGTGTCTCATAGTCAGCTAAGGGAGCGTTTTCACATACAAGTCATGTTGGATCATTTATAAAGATAACATGTTTCCTAAACCCCTTCTTATACAGAAATGAAAACAAAATAACATTAGATGTATAGTTAAATCTTGAAAAGTTCTTCATATGATTTATACCAACATAAAAAAAAAAAAAAAATAAAACGAAAAGTTTTGCTTGCATGTTTTCTGCATTTAAATACAAAATGTTACTTGCACGTGGAGTAGCCTTTTATTAGACCGAGATAACACCTAAATTAGCGATATACTTAGTCTATCTACATCCCTGTCTTTGTTGATGTTACAATATATATGACGCCATGGAGCTATGACGTCATCACTTAAACAATTGGAATCGTTACACAATTCAGTAGGTCATATTACACCAGAGTCATACAAAAAAATGCTTGTTATGGGGTTTATTACACTAACAGCAGGGTCGTTATGTGATCGATTAAAATTTTTAAAGGAGTTTTCATTTCATGAGCTATTTATGATTTTGTTTTTGTTTTGTTTTTATTTTGGGAGCATTTAGCGAGCTAAATGCGGAAAATGTGACGAGTTTAATGTATCACATATGATATGGGGCCGAATTACGGAATGCTCTGTTATTTTGTTTTAATATAGAACGTCACACTTTGGTCCATTTGGTTCTGTATCTATGGTCTTCTTTAAGACACCATAATGTACTTCGCGAATGTTATACATAATAACATTATATATGATGACGTCACAATACTTGTATTTGTTTTATTACATTAGTTAATACGCAAAACGTTTATACTGATATTTTCGTTAATAAAATGGCATTCATGTGATTGATATGCCTGTTTGTAGTAGAAGAAGAAAAACTGTTGAAAAAGAAAACCAAATGTTATATTGAATGTGAACGATAATTTCATCATCGTCTGTTGGAGTAAAGACAATAGAGAGAAAATCAAAAAGACAGGATGATGGCATGAATTGACAAGATATTCAATTTAATTGTCTATTACATTGTTGAAATGAACCATGTGGACGTAATAGCTTAAGTAACTGTTAATTTATAAATTCAATTGCGCAAATGCATCATTCGTCTCCTTTATCAAAGACATGATACAATTTCCTTTTTGAGAAGCATTCATTGTATTTTATTTGGAGAGTCAAATTTAGAAACAGAATTCATTCGAAATATTCACTAAGGTTTTACACCAATTAAAATATCACAGAGGTTTTACACTAATTAAAATATGTTTTTTGAGCGAAGAAACTGAACATATGTCATGTAGCTATACTGAATATCAGGAGCATTCAGTAAGAAAGCACTGAATGAATTTTGAATACTTCAAGAGAATTCTCGAGTTATTTTGCAGACAATGATTGTCCACTATTAGTAACCATGATTTGGATCTTTGAACTTTTGACCTGAAATATCATCTCCAGCAAACACTTTATATATGCGAACACAATATGGAGTTTAGTTTTTCATTGGCCTAAGGTATTTTGCGAAAACTGATTTTCTGTTTATCATATCCGTTTCCTGGATCGTGAATATTGAGGAACCACTAGCAAACATTTTCTGCAAGAATATTCATTTAGAAGGAAGGAATTGCAAGCTATCCCCAGGAAACAAGTCTTCTACCGTGTGTATCCTTTGACCATTTAGATTCAGACCTGAAAAACAAAACTCCGATACACTGTGATAGGCCGAATATTCTAACGTATCTCATTTCATTATTTGAAATAAGTTTATAAAATAATAAAATGTAGGCAAAAATGCCGTCTTATAAACTAAATAGTCAGTAATGACGCACATTAAGGAGTTTTATATGGACCCAAGGAAACTCAAATTACTGTTTTTATTTTCGATCTAGGACACAGACCACCAACGACGCCCCTTCAGGAAAATGAAAAAAAAAACAATATTTACATCATATATATTATTTAAATGATTGAAATGAGAAGTACAGACTTTTAATGTATAAAAAATATTATTTTAATGGATTTATATATTGTATTTATATGATTCACGAATTTATATAAATCAACAAATGTGACCTGTTTGTTTTGGGTCATTTGGATAGTGACAGCCTCTGTAACAACGTCTTCCTATTGTGATAGTGTTTGAAGTTAGTTTTGCTGTGATTCTAGCACATTTTCCGAAACAACACGTGTAGCTTTCACTACTAAAGCTTGCCATTTTAAACCCTATTGGTAATTGATATCGGAAAGCGTGCATTTCATAAAATATAAATCTAAACTGCGAGGGTGAATCACACCAAAAACGACACCACATAATAAAAAATGTGCCTTTGGCTGCGTCATTTAAGTAATAAATACTCTTTTATAATTCTACTTAACATAAACTTCAAACAGACCCAACTAACAGATGCACAGATATATCTATATATTGCACATTAAAATAAACTCATAAACACATGATAACATTAACTTTTCTCAAATAGCATCATTATTTAAATCTCTTCAGTGACGCAGCAAATCTTCCTATCGGGAAAAAAGAAATATCACATAATATGAAATTATAATTTGTATATCACATGTTATCGTCAGTCATCAAAAGTTGTACGACTTAGAATCTTTGGAAAATATCTCCACCAGCATGTCTGCACATACCTAGCACTCGATCCAATTCATAGATACGTGAAAAATACATAACCATCTGTGTCTCAGTGTCATCATATTAGATTGACGAGATAACACCACTGTTTCTGGCCAAGAGTTCAAAATGAAAAATACAATAAAGATGTGTGATATCCCGATGAAGAGGATAATTGTGAGAGAAACAGGAATACACATATTCTACAGAATTATAAATGTTTAGTGCTTAATTAAACAATCTTCGTTCTATTTACATAACTAAAAAACAAACTACAAACGAATCTACATCCTTTAGCAAAAATCGAACACAGGTCACACGCTATTTTAATATTAATTACAAGTACCTGTTTTACCACTAATATTCTCACAATGGGGTGGGTGGGTGTGCGTGTTTTTAGGTGTTGAGCTACGGGTATGTACATAAATGCGGGGGCGTGTTTTGTTGTCTTTCGCATCAAAAATGGAATCAACTTTTACTGATAACGAGCGGATAATTTAAATACACAGTATGTGTGCGCTATTGCTTACAGTATCAAATCATAGGGAGTGATACTATGAAAGGTCGCATATATGACAATTATCATAAGAAATTACTTACCGTGTAGGTATAAATGTAACTCGGGCAGGTTGTCGGCCAGAATATTACAAACATTATCCTACTGAAGTACCCGTGAACTCTTACCAGTACTTCCGAGAACCATAAAAATATTACTATTCATTATTGCCAGCGATAGAAAGTCCATAATATGTTCTTTGAAATGGTATCCGTTTATGTATACAATTTTGATAGTAAACAAGGCAATTACCCACTATAAGTAGGGAACGTCTCATTATACGTCTTTAACTAACTATTAAAATCCTGATTAACATCTTATCCCGTCATTCTAAACATTATACATGATACCGAGTAAAAGGGGATTGACCTTTTTATCCCTAAAAATTTCTATTTCGTGGCGATTTTGATCTTAATTCGCGGTAATATATACATGTGTTTTGTGTGTACTTTTCATCGGCAGTCTGCAAACAAAGTTAATGGTGAAATATCTTGATTCCCTTTCAAAATAGATGCGATAATCAAAAAAACCGATAATTCGATACTGATTCATGAAGCTGCATGGTCGAATGATGAAGGCATCTGGATTTAAAAAAATGCTTTTAAAAAAATAAAAAACAGAATCACAATATATGGGCAAATCCAACTTTAAATACAAAATTACTGGTACGTACAAAATTGATTTTTCATTAAAAAAGAACTTGACGATAAAAGGCTTGAGTACTTCCTGAAAAAAAATGTGCATCAAATAACAACTTCATGATTTAAGACCCACATGCATCTATGTTGATGTCCAAAATTATTGGTTCATAGAAGGGATTTTCCCGTGAAATGAGACCATCTATTTATGGCCAAAACACCTCTGTTTTGATGTCCAAAATTATTGGTTCATACAAAATCGATCTTAAATTAGATATAATAACTAAACGATTGTCAACCTTTCTACATTGATTTCTAAAATAACTTATTCGCACAAAAGATATTTTTCATTGATAAATTGAAAAAGAACGATTCATGACTCAAGTACGTAAGAATCTACAATAACATTGACTCAGCGACTCAAGGCCCACTGACTCAGCGACTCAAGGCCCACACTCCTCTACAGAGATGTCAAAAATTACTGGTTCGTACACAAGAGATTCCCCTCTGAATAACTCGAAGATGTTAGGCCCAAGTACCTCTATAGAGATGTCAAATATGCCCAACATTACTGGTCCGTAGAAGAATGAGAACGATTTAAAGTCCATACACCTCTATATTGCTGTCCAAAATTACTAATTGGTACAAAATAGTTTTTCAATTGAAAATATGATTACCCATTCACCTCTACAGAGATGTCAACAATTGCTAGTTCGTACAAAAGAGATTTTCCATTGAATAATTAATATTTAAAGACTCGCCGATTTCATGCTAAAGCATGTCAGAATATGCAGTTCATGTATTGAAGATAATCAAGAACTAATATAATTTAAACTGCAAACGTCTAGATTTTAAAGACGCCCATCCGGTTTCACCATGTAAAACTTTATTTTCGATAAGGCTTGATAAATCACGAGCTTACCATTTACTGATGATTAATATATCAATGTCACAGTACGATTCTGGAGATGGAAGCCACTGGTGATCCTAAAAAAACCCAAAGTTATCTTTTCGGAATTGATCTACATCATCTCTAATCCGATAAAAACGTTGAATTTCGTTATTTTTGTATTATTTTATAATCTTTATAAGACGTTGGAAGAGAAAAACCATATGAAACGTTGTCCGGGAATCAATGAAGCCGTTGACGTTAATACTAAATAGAGAATCCGGACTTTGAAGGAAAACTGAAATAATGTTGATTGTTTTGTGAACAATGGAAATATCTTATGAAATATTAAATGAATATTTATCATGTGTAAAAGGAATAGACTAGGGCAAGTTCAATCTGCTCCAACGACGATTCCTTGCCAGTTAACAGTATAAGCAACTTTGTATTCTAAACTTGCTTCAGGATGGCACGCTTTACTAGTATAAAAGAAGTCTTACACATGATCAATATGAATCCGCCACTATCACAGAATTTAGTGGTGTAACTGAGGGAGGGGTAACAATATCACAGAATTTAGTGGTGTAACTGAGGGAGGGGTAACAATATCACAGAATTTAGTGGTGTAACTGAGGAAGGGAGTAACGATACCACATAATTTAGTGGTGTAACTGAGGGAGGGTAACTGTTCCACATAATATAGTGGCATGGCTGAGGGAGGGTTAACAGTTACACAGAATCTAGTGGCATGGCTGAGGGATGGGTAACAGTTCAACAGAATCTAATGGCATGGCTAAGGGAAGGGAGACAGTTCCACAGAATCTAGTGGCATGGCTGAGGGAGGGTTAACAGTTCCACAGAATCTAGTGGCATGGCTGAGGGAGGGTTTACAGTTCCACAGAATCTAGTGGCATGGCTGAAGGAGGGATAACAGTTCCACAGAATCTAGTGGCATGGCTAAGGGAGGGTTAACAGTTCCACAGAATCTAGTGGCATGGCTGAGGGAGGGTTAACAGTTCCACAGAATCTAGTGGCATGGCTGAGGGAGGGTTAACAGTTCCACAGAATCTAGTGGCATGGCTGAGGGAGGGTTAACAGTTCCACAGAACCTAGTGGCATGGCTGAAGGAGGGTTAACAGTTCCACAGAATCTAGTGGCATGGCTGAGGGAGGGTTAACAGTTCCACAGAATCTAGTGGCATGGCTGAGGGAGAGGTAGCAGTCCCACAGAAGCAGTGTGTACAAGGGAGGGGTCACAATTCCAGATTTTAGTGGTGTGGATAAGGGAGGGATAAGACTTTCACAGAATTTAGCAGTGTTGCTGAGGGAGGGATAAGACTTTCACAGAATTTAGCAGTGTTGCTGAGGGAGGGTAAGACTTTCACAGAATTTAGCAGTGATGCTGAGGGAGGGTAAGACTTTCACAGAATTTAGCAGTGTTGCTGAGGGAGGGTAAGACTTGCACAGAATTTAGCAGTGTTGCTGAGGGAGGGTAAGACTTGCACAGAATTTAGCAGTGTTGCTGAGGGAGGGATAAGACTTTCACAGAATTTAGCAGTGTTGCTGAGGGAGGGGTAATAGTTTCACAGAATTTAGCAGTGTTGCTGAGGGAGGGTAGGACTTTCACAGAATCCATCCATGTTTCTTTTACAACTGTAAGGTCCTAAATCAAAACGTAATGACACATTTTTATCGGTAGCTAAGTATTTGAGAGATGCTGTTCTATCTGTTCTCACTCAGTGGTGGTTTCTTGACCTACAAACAGCAAAACCTTAGCATCAGTCATAGGTGAATTTATCTACATGTAGGATAGTTTTGTTCATCAAAGAATCTTTAAAGGCTATGTGTAAAATTATAACTTCCCACAAACACAACAGTCTGAATATGATATCTGTGCATACCTTCAGTTTCACGAAGAGATATGTCACGTGACATAAATATGGGATACCTTATTGCTACTCTGATTTATGGATGCTAATTTGAGCTGCAAGATACGCATCACAGACAACTGAAATATGCTAATGAGTATGCAAATTGAGGTGATTGATTATTAAGATAGAAATACACGGCAATAGATTATTTGTGTAAGTGGGCACCTGTTCAGCTGCCTGATGTTTACACAAAAACCATGTTCGTCTTGAAATTCTAACCGGAATCGTAAAGCATTCTATAATTGAATATATTGCAATATATGAGCACGAGTTTGACAGCTTTTATGACGAATAATTTGTTTCTGCCGAGTTTACTTAGTTCAAACCGATACTAACTTAACTTACTGCAATTTTAAGACCAGTTTTTCTTTTGAAGTTGCAGTTATTGCACTATTTTTTTTAAAATTTTTTAAATTCAAAACTTGCCAAACAATTTTTTCTTCTTTTCTTCCCCAAATATTTGTAAAGCTCTGAATACAGTATGTATCATTTTAAAAACGTGATAGGGTAAAATACAAAAATTGCTTGTAGCTATTAATAAACATTTTATGCAGTGCTAGGTCATTTCTTTTTTCATTTCTTGAAATTTAGCTCTATGGAAGTGTACAATAATATGTACAACCGTTAATATAAAATAACTATAAATATTTTAATACATATTACATATTATCTGATTTTTCATGTTATGAATTGAGATGACAACATGTACTTACTTCTAAGAATAGATGTGATGAAGTATCAAATTAATGTCTAATTTGGCTTAATTGGCTTAATTAGAGTCAGTAATGGTTTAGTGAATATCTATAAATGAAAAATTTATCAAAATAATTTTTTTTAAATGTAGTCATCCTAATTCTATAGCAAATGTGTCCAAAAGATAGATCATGAAAAATCTGCACTGTATTACTTTAGTAATGAAAAAAGAATGCATCACATTTTCTGTTTCACAGTCATCTACATCATTACAAAATCTCTGTGATACTGGCTGTAACCTTTAGGAATATCCAGTCACAGTGATTCACATCTCTTTTCATATCTGTTGTTAAGAATCAAACTAACCTGTTTGTAATATCACATACGTCTGATTTCTAAGCAGGACCTGTCTCCCTAGTTTTCTCAACCCGATATATCATAAATCTTGTTTAATATTGCACAATCACTATGAAACACGTTTTCTTAAATTTGGAAAAAAAAAATAATAAAATTCACAAACGTATAAAGAATTCCCGATTCTACAGGTGTTTTCAAGTTTATTTCAAACATATTTCTCTATCATAAAATTTAATGTCTCATTGCGTTATCATTCATACACACTGGATTGAGATTTTATATAACTTGGAGCAAAGTAAGTGATTGTAACTCTTGAAATTTCCAGGACAAACCAGGTCAAATGTTTACAACTGATACACATGACAATAAAGAAGATTTATAATACAATATATATATATATGGGACAATTTTTTATAACTTACACAAAATCATACAGAAACCTTAAGTACTTTACAGTAATACAGAAAGAACTCCGTCCTTGTTCTGTTAAGTTAGTATAATTTACTTATCTTTAAAATGAAATTAATAATCTGCATCTGCAGCTGACCAGTTTGTAGCCCTTGTTTGAAAAGAAGTGTAATGCTTGGCATACATCTGATTTTGGAAGTAAAGATTTTGGAATGTAAAATTGAAACCAGTGTTTAAAATCACTACATAAAGTGAAAATGATTTATTGTTTACCTGGTCGTTAAAACATTATACCTGTTATTTGGATACGAGTCAAATGTTGCATTATTTTCATGCAATATACCAGTCGTCTATACATTTTATAAATGACACTACCACACACAAGTTTATGTAATCAATTATCAGATATTGTGAAGTTTGTGAGGTTTTTTTTTCATAAAGGCAAGTCTATATACAGTAAGGTTTATGTAGTGTGCCTACTTGATAAAGAATATATCCATTGCACAAAATGTGAGGAATGCACACCCCAGTCCATATCTTGACTCGAGGAGTTAACACCTAAGTTTATCTAAAGGATTTTATCATTACTGCAATTTAGCTGTCATCTGCTTAATTTGAAATGATGAATAGGTGCTTAGCACTAACAGTAATGTCTTTTGGCTTTTATTATTTCTCTTCCATAAATACATCTGTCAAAATCTTCTCATGATAACTATCTAATATCGTGAATACCAGAGCTAGAAAAGTGACCTTAGAAGTCGGTTTTTACGTCATTATTTCAAGAAAAAGATTCACCAATTATTGTCTGCCTTTTGTGGTTATATGGGAATACACTAAAAAACATACAAAATTGCACTTGTGTATTGTGAACTTCATTGATTTATTTTTTAATATTTGAATAGTTTCACGTTTCACCGAAACCTTGCATCGTTTATATTGTATGACTGCACATGTCATGTGTCAGAATTGAACGTGATCAATTAGCTGATTTCTGACGTGTCATTGATGAAATAGAACTCTGATTTGCGATCAATTTCACTGACACCATGACCACGTTGCGACTGCCCATACATCTTGTGCCTGAATGGCGACAATCATACCGGTGAAAAAGAATTTCACTTAGACCTGGCATAATTGTCGTATTTAAATGCGTTGTGGTGTAAATCTCTTTCTTAACAGGATCTTTGTAAATGCTTTACCTTCAAAAGGGATATTATTGTGGGTGCAAGCTTGGCTAGACAAAGGTCTGTTATTGACAGCTAATGACAACCTCATAAATTTCACATATTGTTACAATATGACCTCTTCTAAAGATATTTTATCATCATCGTGTAAAAATTTGTTTAAAAGAGGACACTTTCGTGCGAACTTTTATATCTTCCTTTCAGTACATTGAGAATCTAAAACACAAAGTTGATAAACATAAGCTTATACATCATCATGATGTTTTCAATAAAAACAACTTCCAGTTTTTCATGCAACAAATATGCTCCTTTATTGTGAAAGAAACAAAAAACAAAAACAACACATTGTAATATTACAAAACATTATTAGTAAATAATTTTATCACTACTAATAAAACGAATTTTTTTAATGAAAATGTTAATAATATTTCTTGTATTTGAAAAAAAAAATGAATTAGGGTTGAATTATTTTCTCTCGTAAGTACTCTGCTAGGTGGTGATGTACAGGTTACCTGTGTTTGTCAGGTGTCAAATCAGTTCAGGCAGTGCACCAGGCAAGGACAGACATACAAAAAAAGTCCTTTGGTAACATATCAAGTATGGTGATTATTGTAAAATGATGTGGGTATTTCCTCGCATTTTTTAAATGAAATTGTTGATAATAAAGTGTATTGCACGGTGCGTTGTGGAGATCTTGTTTGTCGTTCATTACCACCTGGACATGGCCTGCGGGAGAACAGACTTGATTTTTTCAATGCAGTATTAACACTAGAATATATTCTAATTGATACCTGCGTTAATACCAGACATGTTGAAATAAAACATAATTTCATTGTCCATAAATCTCTTCTGCTTTGAATTTAACTTCAACAGATAATCTTATGCAACAACATACTTCTTTAATCTGTGGAATTCCCTCCCAAAATTCGTAACTATTGAAATATCTCATGAACATGATAAAGGATTGCTTGTCATTAAATTTACCCTATCATGATACACACTGTCCTTTTTATCTTCATCAAAGAGAGCATAGCAATGTATGATTATCTGTAAGTCGGCTTTACACGGCAATAAACCACAGAGGCCAATACATTAGATTTCACTTATTACAGGATATTACAAAAAGCAATTGTTGGTAATTCTACAGAAACTGGGTGGTTTATCAACAAGCATTCAGTTATTGTGGAATAAACACTTTGGAATATACCATTAAACTGACATTTCAACAATAAAATGCCCAGTGATTATCCCAGCTCTGTATATCTTAAATTTTAGGTATGAATTTTATTGAGGGATAATAACCTTAATGATTTCTTTTATACCTTTAAACCTTTCATTGAAAAAAAAAAAATCTTTACATAATGTCATGCAGATTCCATTATATGTAAACTTACTGGGAATGCCCAGATTTTACCGGGGGAATGCCTGGACTATAATGACTTACTGGGGGAATGCCCAGATTTTACCGGGGGAATGCCTGGACTATAATGACTTACTGGGGGAATGCCCAGATTTTACCGGGGGAATGCCTGGACTATAATGACTTACTGGGGGAATGCCCAGATTTTACCGGAGGAATGCCTGGACTATAATGACTTACTGGGTGAATGCCCAGATTTTACCGAGGGAATGCCCGGGCTCACATGCTTGAAAGCTTTACTGGGGAATGCCCCGGTTCAATACATCGGCGTTATGCCCATGCTCGTATTTTAGCTGTGTTGAATATGGAATGCCTACTATACTTTTGACATACACAATTAACTTTGCTAATTTTGGGCTCATCCTTTTCTGTTCCTTTTAACCACAGAAGGACTTTGTATACTGGTTCATTACTTATTTTACAGACACACAACCCTTTGGAGCTGTCAGTTGGTCTCGCCGACGGGCAGCTCACAACCATGCAATTATACAACCTCCTCCTCCACCAACATCTACAACACGCTGACGGCGTGCGACAGAGCCCACACCAGTGGCCACCTCCATTACACCAGCGACCCCTTCATCAGGGTCAATTTCCATCCCAGAATTAGCGGTGGAGCTGGTCAGATACATGCAGAGGGAGGGGATTGTGTTAGCAGCCAACAGTGATGCCCAGGCATCAGTGATCTACAATAGATCTTTCAGAAATGTAACAAAATCTGTAAATATATAGCACAATTTCAGAGGACAAGCACTTCCTTCTGTCCTTAACATCACAAAAGTCAACGAAGTGATTTCAAACACCTCATAAGTATGGCTGCCATCCGGGGAAAAGCCTAGAGAGATTTTTAGGATCACGTGCCTCCTGTATAAGGTGGTTTACCTGGCCAGCCACACTCAGCTGTATCCCATCCTCAATTCCCTGTAATTTCTGCTGTAACCGTAGTAAAACACGCTCTGCCAATTTGTTGACATTTTCTCTATTTTCCTCTGAAAACATAAAAACATTTTTGTAAAAATTTCACAATGACTTTGCAGTCAGTAGACCAAAGATTATTTCATAACACCTTAAATATTTGAATTTACAAAGTGACATCCCACACAAAGGACATCACTTGTGCTGGGGTTTTAGGCCAAGTCTACTTTTGCTACATCCACTCTGTCTATACAACTAATGCTTAAAAACTTTTACAAAAAGTTTATTTATCACATGCAATACAGTTATAAACCTGATTCTAATTGTACTCTGATCTCTTCTCTCTATCTTCACTCAGTTGTATGACAGACAATAAGAAGAGATCTCTCTTCCAGTTTATGTAAATTATCCACATGTATCTTGTAGTTTCCATGGTTATTACAATACCACAGTTGTAACATTTTCCTATAGGATATCAGTACAGGAGTATCCTGTATATTAGGTCAAGTAGAATCAGATGTGCATATTATGACACTCCATCATCACCTAAGGCACTCACAAACAAAGGCTTGAGAGAGTTATAAAACATATTTTGATGCAAAGTGGATAGACAGTGAACAAAGGGTGATAACTCTGTATAAATTGGAATCTGAGACTGATTTTAGTACATAACACATACTTAAACTCTATTGGTGAAATATGCCAGGAACAAATTTATACACGACAAAGAAAGGACTTTTACTCCACATAATGATGAATAATGTTACAACATATCAACATTTAGAGAGAATTTTCACATGTCAAATTCTGTGTGGGGTGATTGTGACAGAGCTGGTCATGGAGTATAACCTACATGTATGTAGTACTTGTTGGGGACGATATGATACCCACGTTTTATTATCAGTTTATATAAAAATTCACACAACATTAATATGATTCCACTTCTAGTTTAGTATAAAACCTGAATATCTTGCTGTAGACCTGATACAGTGATTCTTATTTCACATTTATTAGCTATGACATGTAGAAATCTACTTACTCCATCTCAGTGAACTTTTTTACAAACAAAACTTGCAGTTATTTATTACACAGTTTTTCTATTCAATTGACGACTTTCCTCTTTAATTATGATATCATGTACAAAAGGCTACTCAAATGTCTTCGTTTGTTTAATTTTGTGTAGTGGGGGGTATGGAGGCTGTTGGATGTACAAGACAGCTTGAAATACAATATCAAATCCTTATACATACATGTATAGGCTTCAAGTTTACTGCAATTCAAAAATTAAAACTTCTCAAAAACTTGCACAAAGGGAATCTATTAAAACCAGAGATGAACATTTTGATTACCACCACTACATTTATATGTAAAACCAAAACTTGAGAGAAATGACACTTTAATGATTGTCGTGGCGGAAATCAAATTATATTCCATATTGTACATTTTCTATTTGCATTTTGACACTGCATTTATATTCACAACAAAATATTATCTTGTATTTCGAAAAAAAAAAAAGCATTTCAGTCGACAAATTAAAATTATGAAATGCATTTGCATGTTTTTTGCTGAAGGTGTTGAATATTAAAAGCTTACAATGGTTTACTCCCTGTGAGGTTGAAATACTGCTACAGCTTTGAAAAATGAAATAAAAATACCATTTCTTTAAAGAGGAATCTGACAGTTGTACATTTATACACTTAATACAATAAATTAACGTCTACTTTTCTGTCCTTCATTTCTAACAGGACAAATGCGGTGAATCCTATCATCCTGCATAACAATGGTACTGGGAGGCTGAACAATATACACCTGACCAATACCAAACAATGGTACCGGAAGGCTGAACAATATACACCTGACCAATACCAAACAATGGTACCGGGAGGCTGAACAATATACACCTGACCAATACCAAACAATGGTACCGGGAGGCTGAACAATATACACCTGACCAACACCAAACAATGGTACCGGGAGGCTGAACAATATACACCTGACCAATACCAACAATGGTACCGGGAGGCTGAACAATATACACCTGACCAATACCAAACAATGGTACCGGGAGGCTGAACAATATACACCTGACCAATACCAAACAATGGTATCGGGAGGCTGAACAATATACACCTGACCAATACCAACAATGGTACCGGGAGGCTGAACAATATACACCTGACCAATACCAACAATGGTACCGGGAGGCTGAACAATATACACCTGACCAATACCAACAATGGTACCGGGAGGCTGAACAATATACACCTGACCAATACCAACAATGGTACCGGGAGGCTGAACAATATACACCTGACCAATACCAAATAAATATTCTCAATTTACAGCATTAATACAAATACGGAAATGTTAATAACAAGTCAAAATGTCATGAGGGAAAACATTACACATGTTATAATGATAAATTGACAGGTATCAAATCCTTAAGAGTTTGGTTAAAAACTAACAGAAGAGATCTTTGAACAAGATTACAATGCTGAAAAGAGCAAAGGAAAGTAACTTTTTGGATAAAAAATGTGGATCATGAGAGCACTATGCTACGTTTTAAAGTTCTACCAAGTTTAAAAAAAAAAAAAAAAAAAAATTGGTTATAAAGTGAGTGAGGAGATATCTGGACAATGAGAATTCAAATGAGATAACCTGGCAACAACCATACTAAGTATTGCTAAACATGTCCCTACCGGCCCCTGCCAGCTATTTCACTGTAATGATTTAATAAATAAATATGACAATCTGACAATCATCATCAATTTGTAATAATGTGCTATAGTCATTTGTGTGTGTATTAGGTTTGAATAAAATCCTTTAAGGAATGAAGCTGCTAGACTGCTGATTTTCTAAAAAAAAAAAAAAAAAACACAGATGGCCTAGATCCAACAATCCTGAAACTGAAAGATGTCAAAGACATTTCAGTGCTCTCAAAGTGTGTGAATTTTCCTAAAAATTTCTCTAAGAGTGAAGCCGTCAGAATGCTGACAATAATTTTCTAAAAAAAGAACAATGACCTTGACCCAATAACCCTGATACTTGCACTTGCCTGAGATACTTTGAGGCTTTATAGGTGTGTGAAGCTTGATGAGAATCCCATGGGGAATTAAGACGTTAGAATGGTAACAATGATGTTCTAAAACTAGTAATAGTGATCTCCATCTAACAACCCTGAAACTTGATATTTTGATATTGTTTGTGAGTATGAATCTGACGAGAATCCCTCAAGGACTGAAACCACCATAGCATTGACAAAATATTTCACAGACAGATGGATAGAGAGAGGAAAACTGTACAATCCTTAAGTTTTACCAGTAGAGGACTAACAACTCCTTCAAAATAAGACAGAACGGGACAAACATTTTCTAAACAAAGGGCAATAACTTATCTAAATACAGATGAATCAAACCCACATTCTGGAAAAAGATTTCTGAGCAAATTAAAATTTATGATGTCACAATGCTTGACAGACATGTAAAAATCTCACATTATACAGAAATCAGTCTGGGCCAAAAGATATTCCCCTAAAACAAGCATCACAGCACAACACTAAAATCTGTAACATGTGAATGGTTTGCAAGGCTCAACATTATCTACAATATTTGTTAAAAAAAACTTGATGCTGAAGAACAATGGCAGGAATACCTGAATTAAGCGACAAGGTAAAAACGTTCAGGCTAGTGACCTCAAAATGTTTTAAGAACCTGTTGAAAATACTGAAAAAATTAAAATCCAGCTTGGTCAGTATTCAGAGAGGATGTGTAGTCAAGATTGAAGCTTTCCTAGGCTTACTGTGATACATGTTTACATGGCTAATAACTGATAAAAGACGTAGGAAAGATGATAAAAAGATTTATGTCTGTTTATGGAGAAAGATTTCTTTGTTACAGACAACTAAATCATACTAAGCAGTGAAAATGTAAATATGATGTTTAAACATGAACGGCCTCCCTTCCTACACAATAGCCATGCAACTTACGTTACAAAACATGAAAGAAATGATAATAATACGAAAATGTTCTCTACATTTAAATTCTTCACATGTGAGTTAAAGCAGTCAACTTAAGCACAGCTTTTATTATCATATATACATAAATTCTATTCATAAGTAACTTCTAGCTGACAGAAACGCTAAAACGATGAATATCAAATTATCAGCTAAAATTTCATAATGAGTGTTTCGTTTCTGGCAACAAATCATTAAGGGATCCGGTATCGCATTAGCGACAGTGAGAAGTCTGCAGACAGGTCTGCCATTGTTGTTAACACTTGATCAAATGTCCAATTTTAAACTGGACTAAAAGATCAGTGTAGGTCGCCTGTCACTGTTAAATACTACTGATTGATATATGGGGACCTATTTAAAATACCATCGTTTCAAGAGAGGTAAATTATTCTCTTTACCGGTAAATTTCTTAATCCCTGACTCCAGGGAAAGTGGTCAAACCTTGAGCAGATCTGATAAAAAGTGAAGCTTTCTGTCAGAATGAAATGTTAAACATTTAAAATATTTCTTAATAAAACGAACAGCTTCAGGCCCATAGAACCTGCATCTTTCACCTTTATAAACTCAAATCTCTTATTTATAGAATTTATCACAGAAGATAGTGGCAACACTTGATTTTTTTTATTTCAACACCATAAAAAATTGTTGATGATTTATTGGGACTATACTGAATAACTATTTTTGAAAAGAAACAAAAGATGTCTTATTTCATCGGAAGCTTTTTGATCCAACAGAAACACAATATAATGATGTAAAATTGGCTAATCTTTAATTCAAACATATTTTTCTCATAGATCAATTGAAATGTAAAATAGTAATACTTCTTACTTCACTATAAAATTTAAACAAGCTGCATTTAACATCAACACATAATATAAATGTAGTTTCTTTTCCTCCAGTTAAAATATTTCAACAAAACACAGGTGTGAGATTGCGTGTAGGTAAAACGCCTATAGAAGAAAAGGTCTACGTTCCAGACAGGTATGGCCATTATATATCACATATCTGGTTCAACAGTGATTGAGATACATGCAGGTAAAATGTTGCAATATGAGTCGTTGTTGGAAGGCTTGGCAGGCGGCCGTACGTCGCCAGTTGTCTCCTCAGTGACATCTAATACAGTCCTTTAATTATTATGTCACATTACAGAGATATTACAAGTAATTGTAAAGTGTGGTGTTATTCCCCACACTTGGCTGTTGGTATAAACATTCCAAAACACATACTGAGTAGATCTACTTTATAGTAGGTACATATGTTAACATAAATTTTCATGGTTTTAACACATGTATAGATCAGCTGAACAGTTTTCATGTTGTAGACCAGAAAAAAATGGAATTTCGTAGTTTTTATGATGTTTCCATGGTAACAGAGTAATCAAAAATGAAATCTCGCCAATAGCAAAAGGCAAAACTAGTGCACTAGCCTAGTATGTATACATTCTATACAAAGTTTCATTGAGATCAATTGAATGATCTTCAAGTTGTAGTCCAGAAGAGTTCCTCAGACACACATGGAGACCAATTAAACATCCAACAAATGTGTTCTGTGGAAGATATAAGGGGTCCAAATGGCCTGTAGAGTTGATTTTGTTAACTTTCATATTCTCACCAACATTGTTAATGATGATTGAAAAGTAACCCTTCATCCTAGAATGCATCTAGCTTACGGTCATTGGGTCTTGTTTGAAGAGGTAATTGAAAAAAATTTAAATCTTTAAACCTTTATAATCATGAAAGTAGCTAAAGGTTATTAATTTGTATCACCTTGGTAGTCTTTCATCCCAGCATGCTACAGGCCCAACTTTATTATCCTGGGCCTCTTCATCATTGAGAAGTGAGTGGGGCTTGGGAGGTTGGGGAGAAGTCTATAGAGTAAAAGACTTGGGAGGTTGGTGATGAGTCTATAGTGAGTGAAGGGCTTGGGAGGATTGGGAGGCGTCTATAGTGAGTGAAGGGCTTGGGAGGTTGGGGAGGAGTCTATAGTGAGTGAAGGGCTTGGGAGGATGGGGAGGTGTCTATAGTGAGTGAATGGCTTGGGAGGAAGGGGGGGGGGGGTCTATAGTGAGTAAAGGGCTTGGGAGGTTGGGGATGAGTCTACAGTGAGTGAAATGGCTTGGGAGGTGTGGGGAGACGTTTATAGTGAGTGTAGGGCTTGGGAGGTTGGGGATGTGTCTATAGTGAGTGAAGGGCTTGGGAGGTTGGGAAGGAGTCTATAGTGAGTGAATGGCTTGGGAGGAAGGGGGGAGTCTATAGTGAGTAAAGGGCATGGGAGGTTGGGGATGAGTCTACAGTGAGTGAATGGCTTGGGAGGAAGGGGGGGGGGGTCTATAGTGAGTAAAGGGCTTGGGAGGTTGGGGATGAGTCTACAGTGAGTGAAATGGCTTGGGAGGTTGGGGATGTGTCTATAGTGAGTGAAGGGCTTGGGAGGTTGGGGAGGAGTCTATAGTGAGTAAAGGGGTTGGGAGGATGGGGGGGGGGGTCTATAGTGAGTAAAGGGCTTGGGAGGTTGGGGATGAGTCTATAGTGAGTGAAGGGCTTGGGAGGATGGGGGAAACGTTTATAGTGAGTGAAGGGCTTGGGAGGTTGAGGAGGAGTTTATAGTGAGTGAAGGGCTTGTGAGGTTGAGGAGGAGTTTATAGTGAGTGAAGGGCTTGGGAGAATGGGGGGGGGGGGTCTGTAGTAAGTAAAGGGCTTGGGAGGTGCGGGGAGACGTTTATAGTGAGTGAAGGGCTTGGGAGTTGCAGGGAGGCGTTTATAGTGAGTGAAGGGCATGGGAGGATGGGGATGTGTCTATAGTGAGTGAAATGGCTTGGGAGGTGTGGGGAGACGTTTATAGTGAGTGTAGGGCTTGGGAGGTTGGGGATGTGTCTATAGTGAGTGAAGGGCTTGGGAGTTGCGGGGAGGAGTCTATAGTGAGTAAAGGGGTTGGGAGGATGGGGGAAACGTTTATAGTAAGTGAAGGGCTTGGGAGGTTGAGGAGGAGTTTATAGTGAGTGAAGGGCTTGTGAGGTTGAGGAGGAGTTTATAGTGAGTGAAGGGCTTGGGAGAATGGGGGGGGGATCTATAGTAAGTAAAGGGCTTGGGAGGTGTGGGGAGACGTTTATAGTGAGTGAAGGGCTTGGGAGGATGGGGAGGTGTCTATAGTGAGTGAAGGGCTTGGGAGGTTGGGGAGGAGTCTATAGTGAGTGAAGGGGTTGGGAGGATGGGGGGGAGGGGGGTCTATAGTGAGTAAAGGGCTTGGGAGGTTGGGGATGAGTCTATAGTGAGTGAAGGGCTTGGGAGGATGGGGGAAACGTTTATAGTGAGTGAAGGGCTTGGGAGGTTGAGGAGGAGTTTATAGTGAGTGAAGGGCTTGTGAGGTTGAGGAGGAGTTTATAGTGAGTGAAGGGCTTTTATAGTGGGAGAATGAGACGTTTATAGTGAGTGAAGGGCTTGGGAGAATGGGGGGGGGGGGGTCTGTAGTAAGTAAAGGGCTTGGGAGGTGCGGGGAGACGTTTATAGTGAGTGAAGGGCTTGGGAGTTGCGGGGAGGCGTTTATAGTGAGTGAAGGGCATGGGAGGATGGGGATGTGTCTATAGTGAGTGAAATGGCTTGGGAGGTGTGAATGTTAGGATAGTGAGTGTAGGGCTTGGGAGGTTGGGGATGTGTCTATAGTGAGTGAAGGGCTTGGGAGGGGTGCGGGGAGACGTTTATAGTGAGTGAAGGGCTTGGGAGGTTGAGGAGGAGTTTATAGTGAGTGAAGGGCTTGTGATAGTGAGTGAAGGGCTTGGGAGGATGGGGAGGAGGGCTTGGGAGGTGTGTGTTTATAGTGAGTGAAGGGCTTGGGAGGATGGGGAGGTGTCTATAGAGGGTTGGGAGGTTGTCTATAGTGAGTGAAGGGGTTGGGAGGGCTTAGTGAGAGGGCTTGGGAGGTTGGGGATGAGTCTATAGTGAGTGAAGGGCTTGGGAGGATTTTATAGTGAGTGAAGGGCTTGGGAGGTTGAGGAGGAGTTTATAGTGAGTGAAGGGCTTGTGAGGTTGAGGAGGAGTTTATAGTGAGTGAAGGGCTTGGGAGAATGGGGGGGGGGGGGGGGGGGTCTGTAGTAAGTAAAGGGCTTGGGAGGTGCGGGGAGACGTTTATAGTGAGTGAAGGGCTTGGGAGTTGCGGGGAGGCGTTTATAGTGAGTGAAGGGCATGGGAGGATGGGGAGGTGTCTATAGTGATTGAATGGCTTGGGAGGAAAGGGGGGGGTCTATAGTGAGAAGGGCTTGGGAGGTGCGGGGAGTCGTTTATAGTGAGTGAAGGGCTTGGGAGGTTGGGGATGATTCTATAGTGAGTGAAGGGCATGGGAGGATGGGGAGGTGTCTATAGTGAGTGAATGGCTTGGGAGGAAAGGGGGGGGGTCTATAGTGAGTGAAGGGCTTGGGAGGTGCGGGGAGACGTTTATAGTGAGTGAAGGGCTTGGGAGGTTGGGGATGATTCTATAGTGAGTGAAGGGCTTGGGAGGATGGGGAGGAGAGTATAGTGAGTGAAGGGCTTGGGGGGATGGAGGGTTGGTGTATAGTGAGTAAAGGGCTTGGGAGGTTGGGAAGGAGTCTATTGTGAGTGAAGGGCTTGGGAGGTGCGGGGAGACGTTTATAGTGAGTGAAGGGCTTGGGAGGTGCGGGGAGGTGTCTATAGTGAGTGAAGTGCTTGGGAGGATAGGGAGGTGTCTATAGTGAATGAAGGGCATGGGAGGATGGTGGTCTATAGTGAGTGAAGGGCTTGGGAGGATGGGGAGGTGTCTATAGTGAGTGAATGGCTTGGGAGGATGGGGGGTCTATAGTAAGTAAAGGGCTTGGGAGGTTGGGGGGTCTATAGTGAGTGAAGGGGTTGGGAGGATGGGGAGGTGTCTTCAGTGAGTGAATGGCTTGGGAGGATGGGAGTCTATAGTGAGTAAAGGGCTTGGGAGGATGGAGGGGGGGGGGGGGTAGGTCTATAGCAAGGAAAGGGCTTGGGAGGTTGGGGGGTCTATAGTGAGTGAAGGGGTTGGGAGGATTGGGAGGTGTCTATAGTGAGTGAAGGGCTTGGGAGGTTGGGGAGAATTCTATAGTGAATGAAATTCTTGGGAGAATTGGGGAGGGGGGGGGGGGCGCAGTTATATTGTAAGTGAAAGGTTTTGAGGGGGGAGATGTCTAAACTGAGTGAAGGGCTTTGGAGAGTGGGGGGAGTCAAAAGTGAGTGGAGAGCTTGGGAAGAGCCAGGATAGATTCCAGTTGTGAAAGTTTCCATATGATTAGGAGTGTAAAGTTTCATGTCAGACCAAAGGGATACAGACTGATCTTCTGTGAGATCCTAGGTAAGGGAAGAATTACAACATCGTTTGGACTAGAATAACAAATAAAGTTTCCAAAAAAGGAGAAAAAAAGAATGATGAAGTAAAAGTGTCGGGTACTGCTAGTTTAAGAGGATTTATTTTCAAAAAAAAAAAAAAAAAAACACAAATTATCTTCTTAATGAACAAGAGCTCTGCAGTGATGATATCTATTCAGTAACAAACCATGTGAAAATTACTGTCAGTAAAAAGTTATAATGAGATAATATTTAGAAGTTTGTGTATTGGCTGGGAACGTTTTCAGCATAAAAATGTCTTCACACCCATGTAGCAGTGTATGAATGGTAGTCGCTATACAGTCACACACCACACACCATGTTTAGTGAAATCTCTGACAAAACTGACATATCACAGCCTTAATCTTGTCTAGTGTCTGTCCATTTCTGAATATCACCACAAAAATATGAAATCACTAGGATTTCAACTCTATAGAAATCTGACTGTCAGTTTTTACATACCATGACAAGGTTCAATTCTGATACCCTTCCAAAATGTATTCAATTACCCATAAAAGTAGCTCATGAATATTCAAATGCTGGGACACTTTGTATAAATATCCATAAATTTCACTTTAGCCTGAAAGCAGTGAATATATATAATTACTGTATCATTTATAGGATAAAATCTTCAGGATCTCTAACTAATGAGGTGCTCTTATCTACGGTTGACAAATCCATCATTACTTGTGCCTTACTCAAACAGGTAATTCCTCAATTCTGTTCTGACATTTAGCCTGATTTAAATCCATTATTTTTTTGCCTGTGTGGTCGACTTGCGTCTTATATCCTGAATATTTCGACAGACTTTCTGTCCCTATAACGTATAGTGTAATTACACGTACCTACACGATAATTCATCATAGTCTGACCGAAAATATAATTACATATCTGTTGGTTTATTGTTCTGGAGATCGTCCCATAGAAATGATGACCACCTTTCTTACATATTTATGTATGTTATGACATGAAAATTCATAAGAACCTAAACTGTAGAACTTTGTCGCCTAAAGTCGAGTATTCTCCAGCATGTATGATGTAACACTTTGGTCCATCCATCGTTTGTCCTCATAACAAATTTGTAATTCTATTTATATGACATGAATATTCATATGGAGGTATATTGCTTAAAGAACAAATTTAAGATGGGGTGTTGCTCATGTGAAACATGTATCAAGGACAATCGTACTGATCAACACAATTTGAATTTTTTCAATCTCAACATACAGTAATTTAAGATTTAAATGTATTTTTCCTTTTTAAAATCTTTTTGATCTAGATATGGTGCCTTTTTACAATAGTTCTGAAATTTTCAAAATATCCATTTAAAATGCACTTTCAATATCCATTTTACTGACTTGAAGTGCAATATGATAATACAGAATGTGTTTGTATGTACCAGAAACTAAAAATTTTAATTTCGAGTACCATTTTATATGAACACTGTAACAGCTGGGTAATTCAGCAATACGTCAGCTTTACTTACATTAATCAACATCTATGTAGGTAAAGAAATTGTTTGAAATTGAAAAAAATGAACGCACATAATTGTGTGTCCTCTTATAGCTATGCAGGTTAAACTCATTCGAGTTTTCTTCCATGTCATGTATTAGAGTGCAATCACTGTACAATCTATTTCATGACAGAGAGGTTAATCTTTGGTGTTGACACTCAAAAGTCTTCTTCCAAACGATGAGATTTTGTGTACAATTTATGAGCTGAGTTAAGAATGTCCACCTCAATCATAATGACCCACACTACTATTTTATAATCCAGTTTGACTTTTTAATGTTCAATAACATATCTAGCCTAAATCACTTACCTGAACCACTGGCCATCTCCAGCATATCTCGGGCAGTGTTAGTAGCATTGAGCTCTGAGGCATCATCAGTACGGTCACGCCTATGCTGAAGTGCATATGCCTTGGCAGGTGACATGGACCAAGTATTGATGGGGTCGTAGAGCAACACCTCCAAAATTGTCAGCAGCGCCTCCTGGTGGTCATGCATCACTTCCATTGTCTTTTCACAACACCTGTGCATTTTACATTTTAACATATAAAATACCGGTACAAAAAAGTTTTGTCCTTTCCTCGTTCCTTTAACAGCTATTTACGGAAAAGAAGTATATCATTAAACACCATGAAAACCCTTACCTACGAAACACACCCTCGACTCCTGATACACCCATACCGTCCACAATATCTCGTGTCAGCCGAAATGGTACAGTTTCTGGAGTTGGCAAGATTCTGCCTTGTTCAAACGCAACACCTACAGCAAAGAAATAAAAAAAGTCAACAGAGGCACTGTTTCTATAGGGATGGAAATATCCGTACAATTATATATAGGATGAATATGAAATCAGAACTGCAAAGAAGTATGGTGTGTCAAACATATTCTAATTTAAATATTAATGCTAAATTATATATTAATATTCTAATCTTCATCATTTTAAAAGGTATCTAGTTGTATTTAGGTTTTTATCTAATTTACTTAATTTAAAAGGGGCTTCCATACCACTAGGCATTGTTTTCAAAACTAGCAGATGAAGCACAATATACATGAACCAAATGGGACCTTATTACTCGAAACAATTTTCCAACTGGAAACCTTTTTCTCTGGAATTGAAGATAAAATATGATTGACTAAGATACAATAAGAATATGAAAAAAAGATATAACATACAAGATACAATAACAGTGTCACAAACAAAGAATATGAATAATAAGTTATATCAATTAAAACTGATTCAACAAAAATGGCATCACTTTGATATGTAGCAGTGTTTGACACATCAATAGGAAGACCATCATAACCTTAAAAGGAGTAGTAGATATCTAAGAAACATTTTTGCCTTTTTTGGTTTTCTGGTAAATTTTTTCATTTTTTCACAGAAAATTCTAATGGTGCTGGTTTTTTTTATATAGCCAGACAGAGCACACTGGAAATGCAAATCTTACATGGTGAACTCATCATTACAAATGCACTCCCTAGTCATGTCAATAGTCAATTAAATTATCTTGTCAAGCTTGACTGTAATTATTTTAAAGTTTTTGGACAAAATTTAAACTTCTTAGTTGGAAATCTGCAATGGTCAGCTCTGTGTGTTCATGTGTGTTAATACTCACTTATGTCTATGTGAATTCCGAGCTGAGAGTGTAAAGGTCACCAGTACTTACCTATTTATGCTTATTTAACTCATTGTGCACTTTAAGCTCTTCTGGTTCAGAGTATGAACACTAAATACCTGTGAATGAGTAATGTTAATGCTTACCTAGGTCAATATGGACGAGTTCAGCAGTTTTACAATCCACAAGAATGTTCTGTACATGTCGGTCTCCGAGACCCAGTATATAGCCCACTAAAACAACCAATCACAATGAATCAGGACAAGAATGGCGTCCATACATATGTAACGGATGCTAAAAGTATGACAAAATTCCTTTAACAAATATGATAATATATTAATATTAATATGAAACATTTCCAGATTTTTTTCTGAACACAGTTGAACCCAGGTTGTCTCCCCTCCCTGGTTTCTACATATCACTATGTTTTCTAAAAGCCACAGTGAACATCAAAGCTATACTTATTACCACTTCCTTGAAGAAAATGCATCAAAGGAAAAATGAATGGTTTCTGAACACATTTGAACCCAGGTTGTCTCCCCTTCCTGGTTTCTACATATCACTATGTTTTCTGAAAGCCACAGTGAACATTAAAGCTATACTTATTACCACTTCCTTGAAGAAAATGCATCAAAGGAAAAATGAATGGTGATCAGTTATTGTACTACTAGGTGGGATTACCTATAGAGTTGGTGGCCACACTCTTGGTGTAGGCGAGCCGGCGTTCATACCAGTGAGCAGGCTCTGGAAATTTTTCCATGAAAAAGTGACGGAACACAGGTCGGAATTTACTACACACTCCTAGGAATGTTTTGTATTTTACCTCTGCTGGCTGGGTATGTACTCCCTACAATATAGAAAATGTAAAATTTAAAGTGGACACATGTTCTGTAAATTTAAATATTTGAAGACTTTTATCTTCGTAGATGCCTTTGTACATGCTTCAGATTAATTCCCAATGATAATTACAGGATTAAGATTAGTTTCTGACTTACAGCAAGTTGTCGTCGACTGTCCATGGCCAGAGCATCCTGAGGGCGATAACGCCTGTGGGCACCCTCTGCCTCACTCTTGCCTCCGATCAGGTATGTTCCGATGGGAAGGGTGCCCTCGCACCACTCAAGCAGGCCACTTCGCTGTGACAGTGGGATGACCTTGTATTGGCGAATCTGAAGGCCACGCTTCCTTGTTTCTGATTTCTTCTTGAGAAGGTTGTTGACCATGTTAAATACCTGTTGCATCACAGCATCCTGACGAAGGTCATCACGACCCTAGAATCATCACAAAATGAGATCTTCATACATGACTGCTAACAGGTCCGTATTTATATCAATGCATTTGCTGACTTCTGGCTCAACAGCCAAATGATTGACTTCAGAAGAAGTTCTCATAGGATAGCAGTAATTGTGGCTAAGCTTTTCAAGGGTGGCATGTACATGTATATTGTCAGTCTCATAAAATAAATTTAGAAAAACAATCTAATCAATCTCAAATCCATGTCCAATAAAAAAAACATAACTTTTTGAAAATAGTTCTTCTTCTTAAATATATTAAAATATTGCAAAAATTTAAGACTGAACAGATGACAAATATATTAAAATATTGCAAAAGTTTCAGACTGAACAGATGACAAATATATTAAAATATTGCAAAAGTTTCAGACTGAACAAATGACACATTAACATTCGAGATGGCAAATTTAGAATCATCTCCCCCTTACCTTCACAAGCTGACAGTAACTTCTACCATTTGATCCCATACATGATATGATTTTTGGCAAGTTGATGCCGCCTGCCAACTTAAATGTCGGTTGAAAATTGTGTATATAGGTAATGTTTGTGTATCTTCCACTGCGGTCCACCTGAAATTTGTCAATGAAGCTTCAGCATATCTTAAAGGTCAAAGTTCATTGTAGTGACAGTGTAATTGAAAATAAGTTTAATACTAATAGTGATTATAAAAGACTCTGTGATGCTTTATGACACATGTACATCTTTTCCAAATTCCAATGCCAGTTTGTGATTCAAATTATATTCTAGTTCTAAATGAAATATCAACTTCCTTATAATGTGAGTGAATTGCAACATTTATAATGATAGTGCAGTCTTAAAGGTAAAATTTAAATTCTGCATTTTTTTTTTTTTTTTTTGCTATACTCTAGTTTTAAACTGAGGAAACATAACATTCTGAGCTAACAACTTATCTGTAAGGTTTCATCAGACTTAATCATATACATACTGGTCGTGCGAAAGAAAAACTTCAAAACATATAGAAAATACCAAAACACACAGTAGACAGTTTACTGCATGTAATATGTTTAACTTACAGGAATTTCAACGGTAGGTACAGCAATATTACGCAAGTCTTTCACAGCAGGCAGCTTCAGCAAGCTAGGAAAGGGGATTGGCTCTGTAACAGTAAAAGAAATTCAGGATAAAATTGACCAAGTCACTTCCTAGATTTAATTATTAGCTGAATTAACCATAGCTATTGTAAGAGTATTTCTTCAGGCATTATCCATGGAAGCAGAATTCCTGTTGCTTTCATAAAACACATTTTCAATGCTCTAATCATAATCTAGAAACCAGATCATAATACTCTGCTTACACTTTTAAACAAAGGTTTAGAGGAGCTTTTAATGGTCCACATTGTGTCAAATCTTAATTTTAAGAAAGATGTATAGGCTAATCAATACCAGCACCTTTTCGAATACTTAATAGTTTTATAAATCAGAGTGTTTTTAAAGACATTATAAAAGTGATGCATCAGTACTTGTCTCTGCCTTGTACTTTGTGACCGGGTAGTTAGCCAGTTCTATGTAAGCCAGACAGAGCTTCTCCATGTCTTTAACAATATGCGCGACAGAGTTATGCCCCTTGTCAGCCTTTAACCTCTCCACCAAGTTCTTGGCTGCTTCAATTCTCCCCTGTGCCAATAATAATATCAATAATCAATTCCTTTCAATTAAGTTCCCTTCATGTAAAAAGGGCAAATACACAGTTCTGTTGTTTCAATCAATAGTTGAATAATGACTATCTGAAATTGTAGTCCTCTATGAAAGAAGTCAATATCAGTGTATGTATTATTGTTGCACATACAATATTTATATGATTTTTCCATCAATCATCAAGACTCCCCTGTAACTTACCTCCTCCTCTCTGGCCATGTCAGACAATGTCCTTGTCAACTTGCTCTTTCTGTTAGGGTCTTTGAAGATGTCAGCATCCATCTTGGCATGGGCTAAAGCAAGTATACAGAAGAGTGTGTGATGAGGGTGGTCTACTGCTGTCCTCTCAATTACCTGTACAGAATATAAGTGAAGTATAGTAATTAGTTACAGCATTGTCCTGAACTCATCTATAATGTCTTCAACCATTTCGTCAAAAGGAATGTACATGTGCAGAAAAAGTAATGAATCAAGGCAGTTGGTCCGAGTATAATCAAATACGCAGCAATGACATAATTTCTTAAAGCTTTGCCCTTCAATAAAACCTACACCTATGTACTACAAATGCACTAGTTGTACAGTAAAGATGTCACACACCATTGGCTTAAAGAAAATATGTCAAATTTCTAGTCTGAACTGCTTTCCTGAGGTTCTTTCTTAACTTCTACTCCTATCTGTAACCGTTCCTTAATCTTTATTAATCTTAATTCTTCACATTTGGCTTTCGGTATGATCTGCTTCTCTGGGTTCTTTCTTAAATTCTACTCCTATCTGTAACCGTTCCTTATTCTTTATTAATCTTAACTGTTAACACTTGGCTTTCGGTATGTTGGACACGGAAATGGAAAATCATAACATGATATGTTCTACTTCGCATGAAAACCATACAAAAACTTTCAAATTTCTGAGTGTTAAAAAAAAAAACAAAAAAAGATGTCGCACACCATATCACAGTGATATTATGTAAATCCTTTCATTCTCATAAACTTAAAGCTACATTTCATTGGCTATTGTCCTCTTACCTTATTGAGTGTATTTTGAAATAGTGGACACTGGTCCTTGTGGGGCCGAGTGTCCATCCTAGTGGCCAGCTGGTACATCAGGGGCAGTAACTTGTATGTACTAAGGTTCTCTATACTGTCCTACAATAAATATCATGATTATTACACAAAACGTACAACAGCTGGACAGTAGCACAATAAATGAAACTCACGTAAAACAAAATGTTACTGCTATACAATTACAAACGATGATAAATTTTTTTTTTTTTGTCACTTTGATCTTTCAATTTGGCTATGTGAGAAACTAAAAAACAGGAGAACCATTACTCTAGATAACCTAGCTGTCATCCAGATGTGGTTGACATGTTTTGACAACATCTAGATCACAATAAAATTGATAAGTTTCTCGAATGTTGAGGAGCCTTTATTTCCACATTCCAACTTGACTTGCATATATAGAAGCAATAACTTATATAGGAATGCAGTTTGTTGAAATATGTACCAGAGCAGTGACACAGACAAGTTAATGTTTACGCACAAATAGATAAAAATAACATCTACCTGTATGATTTCATTGACTTCCTGGTCATTATTGTTACTGAACCAGAGTGAGGTCAGTCTGAAAACACGAAGGTCATGTCGATCTCCTGCCTTGAGACAGCGCATATAGTTCTCCACAGCTGTCACCAGAAAGCGGCCTTTGTCGTCCTCCAGGGCTGTAATCTCCTGTCTGTCAATCTGACTCTGTTTATTTAGAATGATGAAGTACTTCCTACAAAACCAGGACATTTCAATAACCAGATTATCTTTTAGTTAGTAATGTATCATATAAGATGCTCAGTTTCTAAGACGTGGCCAGCCAAATGGTCCTGGAAGACTGCAACAGTTCTGCCTCCATGACTGCTTCAAATCCCCAGATAACCAACCAAGAAACTTGTTAGATTTCATGACCATCGAAGAGAATACCTAAATGTACCACAAACAATGTCAGAAACTGATGTGATGACGGTAGGGTATGCTTTCTTTAGAACTCACCTTGGAAAGATTTCTAATATTTTATTTCGATCTCCTTCAGTAAATCTTGTCCATCGTGATTGATTGAAGGATGAAGTGAAATGTAACTGTTACCCCTCTCACTAGAAACTTACTCTTTTGTATTGTCTCCAACTTGTTTCAGGGACTCAATTTCCTTCTGAGCTTTCTTGAACAGGTTCTGTTTGGCCTCAAAAGTGCTAGACTTCATGTAATTGACGATGTGTTGATACTGGCTGTCAGCGTAGCGGGCGAGTGCTAGGTACGAGTCCAATGCTGCGTCGTCCTCGATTCCAGCCTGGTCCAAGATTGAAACTGCCTGTGAGGTTATACAAAGGTCAAATGGCCAAATAAAGGTTATGTAATTAGAATACAAGGTAAAACAAATGACGTTTGATCAGGATACATTTATTTCAACTTCATATAAACAAATCATCAGAAATATGTAAAGGTATTACATGTAGTCATCTACCAGGTGTTCATATAATATCTAGTGTCGAAGGTCATAATTACAAGTATCATAAATTCATTTCATACAATTTAACACTGCAGTGGTCTCTCATTTAAGTTCTAAATACCGTATTTATCCTAATAAATGCCCCGGGGGCGTTGCAGACCCCAGGGGGGTGGGGTGCGCGTTTATTAGAGAGGGGGCATTAATTAGGATAAATACGGTATTAAATATCTCTTTAAAATTATATTTGAATGTAATGATATAAGGTTATACTTTTTCAAGGTAATCTTCCATGATGATGTTTGGGTTCTCCGATCTAGTTTCCGCCAGCCAGTTCCCATTTATACACAGTACTTTAGCATAGTATGTGGTAGCATCCTTATTCTTCCTGTGAACCTGTGGTATACAGATAATAAAAACTTAATATCCTCATCAGGTGATGGTATCCACCATCATATAATCTTCAGAAGTTCAGTGGTGACATTTATTTTTTCAAAAGTTGAAACAGCATGGATATCTAAAGAATGGCTTGACCAGACATGGTACAAAGAGCAGGGTTATTGGAAAAGTCCACAATCTTGCAATATAACTGAAAGATAGAGCAAGTATGTACTTTGATCCAAAAAACTGATTTACCTACCATCATACTATCCACAAAACTGATTTACCTACCATCATACTATCCAAAAAACTGATTTACCTACCATCATACTATCTACAAAACTGATTTACCTACCATCATACTATCCACAAAACTGATTTACCTACCACCATACTATCCACAAAACTGATTTACCTACCATCATACTATCCACATAACTGATTTACCTACCATCATACTATCCACAAAACTGATTTACCTACCATCATACTATCCACAAAACTGATTTACCTACCATCATACTATCCACATAACTGATTTACCTACCATCATACTATCCACAAAACTGATTTACCTACCATCATACTATCCACCAAACTGATTTACCTACCACCATACTATCTACAAAACTGATTTACCTACCATCATACTATCCACATAACTGATTTACCTACCATCATACTATCCACATAACTGATTTACCTACCATCATACTATCCACAAAACTGATTTACCTACCATCATACTATCCACAAAACTGATTTACCTACCATCATACTATCCACAAAACTGATTTACCTACCACCATACTATCCAAGTTCAGTGCTGTTCGTACCTTTTTAAGTTGTAAGATAATGTCTTTCATGAGATGTTTGGCTGTGTTCTGCTCCCTGCGGGCCCAAAACATGTTGGCTTCTTCCACCATCTTGTTGATGTGAAGGTCAAGGACTGATGTTTCAAGGGACTTCAGTCGACCAATGGCTCTCTCTGCTACCTGTAACAGGGGACAACGTCTAATCTGGTAAATCTACACACCTGTATTGACTCACCTTGTTGGTAGAATTATAATACTGAGAATGACACATCAAACAGTGAAATTGTGCATATCCTGAATAAGGTTATACAATATATTTCTGTTGCTGGCCTGAAAGAGCTGAAATTTGCCTAAATTATCTGCATTCAAAATTGACTAATTTCTGCTTGCCAAGACTGGAAAATCTTTGAAAGAAATCAATCTTTATGTTGATTAATTTACAAAGTGAAACTGTCAAATATTACATTTAACTGTTTATCTTTGATCAATGACCACAATAAAAGGACTACATATAGAACATGATGTTATGATGCTATGGTGTAAATATAAACCAAAACTATTGAGAGATATGACACTGATAAGGAACAGGACAAGATTGAATGTGACAGAATGTGACAATGGACGAATACAGGTAACATCATATGTCCTTCCACCAATAAAATGGAGGGGGACATAAAACAGCTAATATAAGAAGGTTATACTGTACCTGATGCCTGCCTGCCCCACTGCTGAGTCTAGCCAATTGTAACAACTGTCTCTGTAGACAGTCAGACACAGCAGAGTTATCCCCCTTGTTTAGGAACAGTTGTAACAGTGTGATACGAATGTTATAGATTGGTTCTAGGAACTCAAAGTCATTGCTGGTTAGGTAGGTTTCATCCTCGCCTGACCAACGTTCCAGTAGACTTGACAACTCAGCATCATTCCTTAGAACAGAAATTTGTTTACAGTAAAAAAAAAAAATTTTTCCTAATAAGTTCATGATTTATGAAATGGGCATGCACTGCAGTAATATTTCTGTCAAAAACTTTTTACCTTCAAAGAGTAGTGAAAAAAAAATGAGAAATCTTCCAATCAAGTTTTCAAGAATGAGATCAAAGAAATGCTTTAATGTTGAGTTTTATTTCTTGACAGACATCTATAATCATTTCTGAATTTATTCCAATTAGTAATTATTCACACCAATATTACTTATGAAAGACTGTTTCATCACATTAATGCTTACAGTACTCCGTTTTGATACAGTACATAGTATTTCTATGATATAGAAACAACAATCAGTGATTTATCATCACTTAATTCAGCCAAAAATCTTGACAGTGTTTAACATTACAGTATATTCATGTTCTGTTATATTCTTACCTGAGATTACAGCTGATGGCGGTCTCTATCTGTGAGACACAGTTGAGGTCAGTCAACATGGGGTATAGACAGCGGGCACTCTCCATACTTCCCTCCCTCAGTCTCTCCATCACACACAACCTGTCACAGCAATCAATCAGAGTAAAATTTGTATCAAAAACAAAAAACTATTCTTTATCTGTCATCTTAACATACTGTAGAAACATTAAACAATGGAAAACCATTTATATTATCAAATATTTACATTTGCCAATTTGACTTCAAGATTTGATGATCAATAATTTGTACATTATAGTAGTTTAGACATTAGCATCTGTCAAAAACTTGACATTTCATGTATCACTACATGTATATTTTTATTGATAAAGTAAACATGTTGTTACTTTTATCCAAAATTGTAAATAGTTATCAGTTTATCAAGTGTTTTTGTATAAATATACCTGGCTGTTTGGATTGCAGTGGAAGCCATAGAGAGGTGATCGTCTCTAACTGCGTTCAGGGCAGCATAAACAGCCTGCTGGTATCCTGTCTGGTTACATCTACAGAATAATATGCATGATATATTAGATTCCAGCTATAATTACGAACAGAGCTCAATAGATCCTCCTACTTCCACTTTATTTTGTTATTATAGTATCTTTGCTCCAATCAGCTGTTTTCTTTTCTCTTCTTCAAAATTACATTCTATCATACCATAATTTCTGTACTTGAAAGGCAACACAAACACATTATTGGGGGGTTGGTGTCCAATGACCTACAATCCAAACCCCTAGCACCTAAATATGGGGTCTGGCATACACTAACCTCTATATCTTGAACACTTAATATCTAAGTGGGAATTTGGGTCTGGGTTGGTGTCCACTGACATGAAACACTAACATTTAGTACCTGGGTGTGTGGTCTGGCATACACGGGCCAACATCCCGAATGATTTAGGGGTCAGTTTCTCTAAACTTCTTTTAGCTGAGAGTAGTGTCCAGCATCAACTGGACACCTAACCCCTATTACCTGAGTGTGGGATCCAGTGTCCACTGACCAGCCTTCCAGGCTGCCTGATACTGTAGCTCCTGTACATTAGGGGCAACATCTGTTCCTGTTGATATCCCATGGAAGTAGTTATTTAACACTTCAAGGGCACCAAAATTTTGCAAAGCCTACAAAACATGATAAAGAACAAGGTGAGGTGTCATGTCTGATTATCAAATATGTCACAAAACAAAGGATGAAAAAGTGAGGCTAGATAACAACTTAAAACACAATAAACAAAATATAAACAAAGTGAGCTGGAGTTTACAAACAACATTACGCAAATACCAACATGGCAACATACTCATAACTCATGACAGTGAGCTGGAGGTTACATAATTATACCTCTATTCTTTTATCAAACACCATATTAAAAAATATCTTATACAATTGCATAAATGGGAAGCATTCTGACCTGCAGTAATCCCAGATTTGAACCAGCTGTGGAACTGGCCTTGTCAATGTCATATGTAACTAAAGCTTTGTCCCACAGATTCTCATGCTCGTACGTCTTAACTCTAAAAAATGAAAACGTAATATTAGAACTTGTTCATTCTATATGGAGATTTTTTTCCCAGTATTCTTCTCTATGGTACTGGTTTTACCTTATACATGTAATGTACATTACTCTTTCACACATCTCCATGTGCTCAAATGTTATAAAATATATTGGAATGTCATCCTAGGTAATTTTGGTGTCATAATGGATTAAAACTTACCATATTTTCTGGGCGGGTTATAAGCCACAGGGCCAGTTTGTAGTGATTTTTTTCCTGTTTGATCCACATATAAGCCGCACCACAATATAAGCTGCGCCCTTTCTCATGAAATGGTAACAGTTATGTTGACCAAAGTTTGTTGATATAACAGACAATTTATCAAGATCATCAGTGAAACATTTGATAAAGTTTACAAATGAATTACCAGTATAAACATTATTTTATTGATGCATTTAAAAAAAAACCCCGTAAAATAGCAAATAATGAACTCGTTTGGCTTGGGTGCCTTCGACGATTGTCTATGCACAGATATAGGGCCTGTCGTTACGTACAGCTTACTTAACAATATCTCCATTGGTGTCTGTAATGTTAAATACTAACAAAGGCCCTTGCATGCTGACAAAATTCTTATAGTCCCATATTATTTCTTCTTGTAAGTTACACGAAACCATTAATATTGTTAACAAGCATGGTGGTCATTCTAGAATTTGACCTATAACCTGATGACCTATCGATCCCAGGATGAAAAAGGCTATTGTAAACTTCCACAATGGCATCAAAGTAAACACAAAAGTCCAGAAGATATTACTGAGATTATGATAAATTAAATCCAAAAGAATGTTCTTTTTATTTCAATCTTCAAATCATCCTGTATATGATTGCAAATCTAGACGATCTGTTTCAGTCACAAACAGGTGACGGACAGGTACCCATTAAAATGTTCAGTACTGTTTCGTACTGGTGTACTGGTACACTTTCTGTTTGTTTTTGTTTTTCATCATCCTGCTGATTTTTTTCGTCCACATACAAGCCGCATCGGTATATATGCTGCAAGCCCGACTCACGAGGAAAAAAGGTGCGGCTGATATTCTAATCCAGTAAATATTGGAAATAATGTTTTTTCAGAGAAATTGTTTTCAAATTTCAATGTGATCTGCTAGATGGACAGAGACATATATAACTCAGAGATAAGAAACTTCTAGTGCTTACCATTGGTCGCACATGACCGGATGTCTAATAATAACTTATCTTACAACAATGAATACACCCTTCACTTCAAGACTTCTAAGACAGAACTACGAAGTATAGTATATATGCAATGTATCTTAGGAAGTAAATGTTTATTGTAGTATTTAATGTTTAGTCTGCAATGCCTTCGTGACATTAACGAGATATGATTCATCATTTGTACGGATTAATTTTCTAAAAATACATAAACTTTCTACATGTCCAATGTCTTTTTTTAAATATTGTCAGCATACCTATTATTTATTTGATTTGAATTTGGTTTTCATATATTACACATGAAACTCATCTTTCATTACTTATGTCAGTATTTATACAACAAATTTGTATTTAACATGGTGGCTGTCAACTTGTGCCACAGATCTAGGCTTTGGATTTATACAAGTTCTGTGTTTTGTTCGTGATTTCAATTAAGATGACTTTGATAGTAAGATACATGTTGACGCTAAAGTTTGATAACCAAGCTGTGAAATGGTGGTAATTTCACATCAAAGTTTTCTTACATGGCTGCTTGCAGTGTGTACATGATCATTGTCCTTCTCGGCTTTAGGATGATATAAGCTCTTTCTGTAGCTTGTTGATGGTATAAAAATGATTTTCAGGTTTTAATATCTTATTAATCACTCACCTCGAATTTCATTATTGCTGTGATAAGTATCTGATAAGATTAAGTCCTTAAAGCTACGAAAGGGTCAGTACTTTTTATCATCTCTACATGCCACCTCCTCTCAGGCTCTATACATTTCTTTCATGACGAAAATACAGCCATGTGGGATCTTATGAGAATGCTGTAGTTGCCAATCTCTGTTTTAATATATACCACGGTATATAGATGCTACGATTTTCAGATATGGAAATGATTTAAGGACCCAGAAAGTATGTACCTTGATGAGGTGTCTGCCAGTCTCCCTGCTCCACATCCATAAAGGCCATCGGGGTCACCAATTTGCTGAAAGGCCTCCATCAGCAGGTCCTGTACATTGATGCCGACCTCTGTTGATGCACAGCTAACCGAGTCTATCCGTGTGTCCTGCGTGAAGTCCTGAGAGAGACTAAGACTGCCTGAAGAATTACGACTATCTTCCTCCTGTTGTCTGTTAGGGAAAAACATTCAATAGTAATACCTCAAATTTACAGTGCCTCTCAATGTTTGTATGATTTTAATGGTATTTCAAACTTAGGTACAACATGCCAGTATTTATCTGTGAGGATCACAACAGATCTCAGAGTACAGCTCTGTAGTACTTACCTGTGTACATCACACCAGATCTCAGAGTACAGCACTGTAGTACTTACCTGTGTACATCACACCAGATCTCAGAGTACAGCACTGTTGTGAAGTGGGCTGAGCAGTAGAGAGCTGCCTTAGCAACATGCAGGTAGTTCAAATCCAGCCAGAAATTATTATCCCAAGCTGTCATCTGTCTTCTCCTGGGTAAACAAAAAACAGTTCATAGTATATACAGTAAACAATCCATGTGGCATTTTTTTAAACAGAATTCTAAGTATTACTGTCTTTAACAGACTATGTTTAGTGGTAATAGGACTCAACCCTTATTTTACAGTCTCCAGAATATTTGTTCCTTTTTCCTCTATTTATTATAAATTCTAGATGTCTTTTATTACTTTAGCAAATTTTTCTCCTTTACATGAACCTTTAAGTGTCAAGAAGACTCTTCCCTCCTTTGGTCTCTTGTTGCCTGACATACCACTCTTTGGTCCTCTGTTACTGCCAGGCTTACTAAATATTTCTCCTAGGGCCGCTCTTGCTCCAACACTTACATCTCCTTAGGCTTCTCTTAACTTACCCCCTCCTTGGACCTCTCTTGTGACTTAACCTACCCCTCCTTGGACCTCTCTTGTGGCATAACCTATCCCTCCTTGGCCCTCTCTTTCGGCTTAACTTACCCCCTCCTTGGACCTCTCTTGTGACTTTACTTACCCCTCTTTGGACCTCTCTTGTGGCTTAACCTACCCCTCCTTGGCACTCTCTTGTGGCTTAACCAACCCCTCCTTGGACCTCTCTTGTGACTTAACTTACCCCTCCTTGGACCTCTCTTGTGACTTAACTTACCCCTCCTTGGACCTCTCTTGTGACTTAACCTACCCCTCCTTGAACCTCTCTTGTGAACACTTACTCTCTTGTGGCTTAACCTACCCCTCCTTGGACCTCTCTTGTGGTTTAACCTATCCCTCCTTGGCCCTCTCTTGTGGCTTAACCTACCCCTCCTTGGCACTCTCTTGTGACATAACTTACCCCTCCTTGGCCCTCTGTTGTGACTTAACTTACCCCTCCTTGGCCCTCTGTTGTGGCTTAACCTACCCCTCCTTGGACCTCTCTTGTGACTTAACCTATCCCTCCTTGGACCTCTCTTGTGACTTAACTTACCCCTCCTTGGACCTCTCTTGTGACTTAACTTACCCCTCCTTGGGTCTCTCTTGTGATTTAACTTACCCCTCCTTGGACCTCTCTTGTGACTTAACTTACCCCTCCTTGGGTCTTTCTTGCTGTCTGAGATGCTGCACCACTTTTAGCATGGTCCTAATGGAGTCTTTAGTGAAGCATACAGTTGTGGAATCTAACAAAAAATTTAAGTCCCCATTATCAATCTGTATACAAGTACAATTTCACAGAAAACGATATAATTTTCAGTATTAAATCAAGTTTTTCAAAGACTCTTCTAAACCTAAACAAAAGTAAACAGGATCTTTAACATCAGAATTCAGCAAACTTAGCAATATATCCTTCAGCACCAAATTTTAGAAAATGAAATATATATAGATATTTATAGATCAGACATAAAACCTTTTTACCATGGAGATGGGAACAGTCTAACAATAGGCAGTCAGAAATATTTCTTTGCTTGGCAACTTGGTAAAAATGACGATCAGTTTGAGGCTGAAATAGGGAGCAAGTTCTTCCTTAGTCATTCATGTTTCATGTGTTAGCTTTGTATATTGCCCCTTGAACACTCAAGGTCCTATTGAGTCAGTCTCCTAATAATAGCTGCAGACTGTTTCACTGAACAGCATGTAGAAGATCCATCACATGTCATCAAACATTGGAGTAATCACAACAGCACATCACATTTCTATGTTCAACTATGTAATATATACAAAGAGGGATCTGAATTTTGGAAGACAGTCCACTATCCAAAGAAATATTTGCATAAAAATTTGGCAATATATATTTCTGACAGCTTAAAATATGACCTCAAAAAGTCAGGAATGACAAATTTAAGTTCATAACTTGGTACAGAGAAGCTAAAGGTGAGTAAATGACTACTTTTTGTTAAGTAACACTCTTTCATCAAAAGAAGAACTCAAACTTCACCTCATCGCTTTTGGCTGAGAGATTTGCATGGCATTCTCACCTGTCTTGTCTACAGGTGTGACACTGCGGCCTTCCAGGTTACCATGGCCACAGTGGGTGGAGAAGAACGCAGACACTTGTCGGGACAGAACATCTTTGTGGATTTCTGCTCCTTGTACCAGGATGTCATGTATCAGCAATGGTAATACGATCTCACAGAAGTTTGTCTGTACAGGTAAAAATACAGGTGTACATTTGTCTGTCAATAGCTCTTGGTAAATCAATTATATTCAATTACTTGGCAAATAATGAAATTATGAAGTGTTCCACATATCATATTTTTCTTCAAAAGATGAGACTACAATGCTTCAAACTTTTATGCTATCATACCAATTCCATTACATATACTTTATACAATGTCAAATTAAATTGAGCAGGTAACAAATCACAAATAAGTAGTTATGAGAGTATCTAATTAAGTTTGTTTAGAGACCTGTATGACTCTGCTTGAGGATCTATGCTTGGTTGGCTCAACAAATCTTTCAAATTTTGAAAAAGATACTGACATGTATCCAGATGTAGGGGAAACCAAAACAGCAATGAAATTAAGTGGTAGGTTAATAATGTATCAAACAACTTTCCTCTGATAGTTGTGATATATGGTGTTCTATATACCTTCCTTTCACAGATGGGTTCTAATAAGGCCAGAATCTCATCCTTGACAGCGCCACTCTGTATCAGTGTGACGGTCAGTCTCCTGACCCAGTTTCCATGGTTACTGGTGTTAGACAACCATAGTGTTTCCCTGTCTACAAGTCCACAGAACTGGTCAGTACTTGTTGGTTGTTTGGACTTTGTACGAGCTGTTACCTGTTCAACAGAATGTTCCATTTCAGAATTAATTTTCTTTCAATTCTGACTAAAATTCCTAAGAAGTCATGTTGTCATGTCTTACTTTGCATAGCATTAAAAACATCACAAAGAAACTACAACAATTATTTCTGTGAGAGATAGAAATTTAAATACTTTGTACACTTCTTATGAAATTAAAGTTTCCTTTAGGAGTTATGAAACTTAAGTTGACAAAAGAGACTTGCTGACAACCATACTGCATTTCAGATGATGAAAGTTTCTAGCATATATTGTCAAATTATTGGCAAAAACCAAACATTCTTTCCATGGAAAAACAGACGCATCAACCATTGAAATTCTGACCAGAGAAGCAAAATTTAAAGCAAGAGATTTAAGTAAGAGATCATTTTATGAATTTAGCTTGATGGGTTGCAAAAAACTTGTTTTTGTAATTTCTCTATCTTGGCAGGAAAGGTCTTGACTCAGAAGGGATGTAGATATTTGAGATGATGGTCCTTACCTTTTTCTTGACTCTGAAGGGATGTAGATATTCTATGAGGTGGTCCTTATCACTGACTTTCTCCTTGTAGATGGTGGCGAAGTCTGTACCAGTATTTGTACACAACATTGACTTGAGGACATGCGAGGCAGCCTCTACTATATCAACACTGTACATGGAGAACACAGAAAATGGAGCTGTTTCTTAGCCAATCAAATCACAGCAACTTGCAATAACAATATGACAGCACCTCCATTAAGTGAATGAAAGTTATTTAATGAGGAATACATCAATCATTTCTAAAGGCTAGTGTGTTAAACATGTTTCAAGTATTTCACATCACTGTACATCCATCTAATCGCCTAATATAAATGCTCAAAACTATGCTACAGCCATCATGCCTATCGGTGTACTGAAACAGGAGCTGTTTATCATCATTTCTTGTTTCCTTTTTATTGTGATTTCATCTGAAAAATGTCGTTTCACTAAGATTCAGTATTGAATTAACTATGTAATTATTTGAATATGGGGAAATGTAAGCCACGATAAAAACTGTTATCCATTTTGTTATTTTCCAAGTACATGAAACTAAAAATGCAGTGAAAATTTGAAGTGAAAGCTGAAATATATGTTATGCTTTAGGACTACTCTATGAATAGTGGGTGAAGACAAACATCTGTACTGGAGAGAGAAAACGACTGTGGACTAAAGTTTTGCTGCATACCTTATTAAGTATTTTGACCTTTTTTTTTCATTTCTCTTTTTTGCAATTTTAAGTATGTTTTTGCTTTTGTAAATAACAAAAACATGATCCAACATTATTATTTTATTTATCTTTGTTGATGAAGAAATATATTATCTTTGCCGATAAAGAACTTTATTTATATTTGTTGATGAAGAATTTTCTTTATTTTTGTTGATGAAGAATTTTATCTATCTTTGTTGATGAATAAGGTTTTGCTTACTCTTGATCAACCAGGTATGTGTTGAGTGTATGGAATATAACACAATAGTTCTGGAGGTATGTGTCCTCTTCAAACACCTCCTTAGCCTCTCGTAAACATGCCAATTCTGTCACATCTGGTAGAGCAACTGTTGCCATGTTAACAGGACCAATCTTTCCTAAACACTGTGTAACCTTGTCCTTGACCCTGTCTCCAGAGGTCAAGGCCATGTAGACCAGTTTACAAACCAGTTTACATAGAAGATTATCTGTTGATTTATCTGTTACAAATAAAAGAAATAGATTTATCAATGATCAATGAAACAATTATTCATTACTGGGAGTAAAGCGAATTGATTTATCTGTTATGATTAAACAAGAATATATCAATCTATAGTCCACAAAACAGGATACATTCTCCTCTTGGAATCAAATAGAACATATTTATCTGTAGAGAATAAAGGAGCATAGCAGAATATATTTATCTGAGGGGAATAAAAAAGATAGATTTCTTTGCGTAAATCTAAATAGCATAGATCTACAGTATGCAAAAATAATAAAACAGCTACAGGTATATACTTATCTGTGAATAGGTTGATAAAGCGAATAAATTTGTTTCAGTATATAAGCCTATTTTTGTGGAGAATAAAAAAAACTGATCAGAGATGGAACAATCTTTGCAGTTTAACACCCTCATCTCGGATGACTGTATTGACAAGAACTGTCCAAGGCAAACGAATCATGAAAGGCCAGAAATAGGTGAAACAGGAAGAAAGGGTTGATTTGTAAGTTTATGATATATCAAGGCATTCATACGGACATGAACATTTCTACCTAATTAATAAACACCAGACACAATTAGCATTAGATACAATAAATACCAGACATTATAAACACGAGGTGTAAAATTTGAGGTGAAGAGTTTGTTTTAGTACCACATTACAGATAGTGACAGTGAGTTGCACCTTGTTCCTCTCTGGCCAGCACTAGGACCTCAGATTTTTGGGAGTGTAACTTCTGTGAAAGATGCTGAAGTCCCTCAATCCTGCTCTCTGAATGACCACCAGTCATCTCACACACTGACAGAAAATGTTCTATTTCCTATCAAAATGAAAATATCACAGATCTGTCACAAATATATCTTCAATAAAACAAAATTTCTTTGAAGTATGTTGTGAATGAAACAGAATCAATGTGAGAGATCAAAAATAAAGAATGAACAATACATAATACAAATCATGTGAGCTAAATTGTATCACACTTTAGATTTTCTAGAAATAATGGCTGTTACCTGTTTTAGTGAAAAGGTGCCCCTAATGAACTTAAAAGTCTGTTGTAGGTAACAGCTAATCAGGTGAGCTAAATTGTAACCCACTCAAGTTTTTCTAAAAATAGTGACTGTTACCTGTTTAAGTGAAAAGGTGCCTCCTGCAAACTTGAGTCTGTTGTAGGTAACAAGCAGCTGTGAGAACACCTCTGTGTTGGGGAAGGGGTCAAGTGATATGATACCCTGCTTTAGAACGGCATAGTTGTCCAAAATCACCAAACGTAGCAAACCAGCTGCCTAAAGATTTGTCAAAACAAGTAAGCTCAGGAATTACTATTAGTCTTTAAAAAAATCATAAAAATGCATATTTCAAATGACTTTTGTTTACCCGGTAATATGCAAAGTTTTAAGCTAGAGAAGGACTAAAGAACATGTCTGGGCAAAATATAAATATGAGATGACTTAAAAGAACATGCAAGCTTAGATTCAAAGTACCAGACACATCTAGAATATCAGTGTAAGATACAGTTTGTGTATTGTATTTTTTAGCCACTGATATCTTCCAATATGACTTTTTTTTCATTTAAATCAGACGTGAAACATCGTGAAAAAAAGCCTGGACAGTAACTGTGAAGCACTAACCTCTTCTCCCACTATCCCAGAACTTTCAGCAATTGGAACAAGGCTGCTCACAAAAAATGTCAGGTACTTCTCAAATTCCTGTAAAAGTATGACATCACTTGAAACTATCCTTCAGAAACAAAAACTGAAGTCACATGAAGCACAGACTCGTTTTGATTTTAAAAGTAATATAAGCTCAAGTGAATTTGAAGCAAAGTTTTAAATTAAATTCCCCTATAAACAAGATATTATAAAGTATATATATATATATATATATGTATATATAAAAATACTTCAGATACCTATCAACAGAATAATCTTATTTTGATGTAAAGTCAGCTTACAAAAAAAGCTACCAGTGTCAACAGAAATGTTGGATATGTAACGGAACATGGATTATGTAGGTGATACACATACACCAGTGTAAATCTTCATACAAACAACACACATACATGAGTGTAGATCTTCATACAGGTGACACATATATATGAGTGTAGATCTCCATACAGATGACACACATACATGAATGTAGATCTCCATACAGGTGACACATATACATGAGTGTAGATCTCCATACAGATGACACACATACCTGAGTGTAGATCTCCATACAGATGACACACATACCCGAGTGTCAATCTCCATACAGATGACACACATACCTGAGTGTAGATCTCCATACAGATAACACACATACATGAGTGTAGATCTCCATACAGGTGACACACATACATGAGTGTAGAGCACCATACAGATGACACACATACCTGAGAACAGATCTCCATACATGTGACACACATACATGAGTGTAGATCTCCATACAGATGACACACATACATGAGTGTAGATCTCCATACAGGTGACACACATACATGAGTGTAGATCTCCATACAGATGACACACATACATAAGTGTAGATCACCATACAGATGACACACATACCTGAGAACAGATCTCCATACATGTGACACACATACATGAGTGTAGATCACCATACAGATGACACACATACCTGAGAACAGATCTCCATACATGTGACACACATACATGAGTGTAGATCTCCATACAGATGACACACATACATGAGTGTAGATCTCCATACAGATGACACACATACATGAGTGTAGATCTCCATACAGATGACACACATACATGAGTGTAGATCTCCATACAGGTGGAAAACTTACCTGAGAACAGATCTCCATACAGGTGACACAAAGGTCTCTCAGAAGCTCCAGAGCCATACAGGCAATATTCTCCCTGTAGGCCACTTCCTCAGTCACTGGGCTGTGGAGACACCAACTTGTCATTAGGAAGACATTCACTATTTAAATCAATATTTCTTTCACATTTTGATAAAATTTGACTATTTGTATTGGAATGTATCATCTGAGGTTACATGGTAATAGTGACATCAACATAAAAGAAAGTTAATTTTTGGCAGCAGCCTTAACTTCAGATTTGACTGTTTACAGACACTGTATCCTTGAGGATAAGCATAAATTGACACATGACCTTGACCTACCTGTTCACAGACACCATGTCCTTGAGGATATATATAAGCCGGTACATGACCTCCCTCATAATGAAGGCCCAGTTTCCCCCCAGCTGGCCATCAAACTCCTTAAAAAGGAGTTTACAGAAAAGGCGGTACATCATCAGAATGCGACGCTTGTCATGAAGTCTGTGTTCTTTGGTCAGCTTGATAGCCAATTCTAACAGTATCTTTTGTATCTGGTCCTAAAACACACATAAACATCACAAAACTTGCTTGAGTTATGTACCATACAGCCAATGCTAACAGTTCTATCTTATCAAATCTGTCATTTTCACACACAAATATGTAAGACAAACTGATCATGTAATAATTATTTGCCAATTAACTTTCTAAACCAAAACCTGAAGAACCAGGAAAACTGTTCTTCCTCATGGTTTTCACGTTAGACAGGATCAATAAGAAACTATGAATATTGTGAGAGATTATGATGCTAATTTCAAAATATTTCTGGATGTAAAGCCCTTTATTGTATTAAACAGGCATTACTTTGCTGAGATTTCAGGGACATATAATTTTTAAATAGAGATTTATCTCCTGTCAACTTACATGTTTACGGGACAGGACATCTATCAGTGACTTGTTGTTACTGGAGAAGCTTTGTGTAAGGTAGTCCAAGGTTGACTTAATCATGTAGGTATTAAAACAGGGAGGGTTGGGCTCCGGCTCCATATCCCTGGAAACCAAAAAAATCAGAGTCATAAAATAGGTCAGGAGGAGCAAGGTTGACTTTGCTACGATGGAACATCACAAAAAAAATGTCATGGTATCAGTATCATCATCACAGAAGAATAGATATATGAATGATGATCTTTAAAACGCCTTTACTAACAAATGGCCCGATAATGTTAATCGTTATGAAGAAGAATATCTGCGATACCTAAGTATCTCCTTACGCAATCCTTTTCAAGTGATATTACCTTATAATACCTGTCTGAATAAACTTGTCAGTATCTGTGTCATACAAACACATGAGGATGTTGACGACGATCTCATCTAGGTTGCTCACAATAGTCGTTTCTAACACCTGTAAACAACAGGTAACCGTTAATATCAACAGAAGAACCAACAGAAGACGTAATACAGCACTCTCTCAAATATCTAATTAATATATATATAATAAAAAAATAGAAATTAACTCTCACCTTTTCACTTAATATACTGCCATGTTTTCAAATGGTGACTTCTGTTCACAGTATAACAGATTTATTCATCAATGTTTATTTTTTTGCTATTTAAGAATGTATGGGGAATATTGAAATGGGTAATTTTAACTGAGAAAGACGAACATTATATATTTTCAGTTCCTACTCTTCAGTGGAGAAAATATGACATGGTTAAAACTGGATTTTCTAGATATCATACGAAAATGTGAAATTTCTTAGTGGCATATCACATCATTACTGTTAAGTTATATTATAACCTGACATTATGACCATGATGAGAATGGTTGCATGTATGTCAATAACATGTTAATATACTTATACAATTTTTGTAAAATTTTGAAAAAAAAAAAAAACCAAAAAACAAAAAAAAAAAAAAAAAAAATAAAAAAAAAAAAAAAAAAAAAACAACAACAAACAAACATATATAATACTTCCACCATTGGAAAACTGAAAACTGTCCTCGTATGACCCTGGCAAGTGCAAGGATCTTAAACCCCATATAAACAGAACAAATTCCTCCAGAAGCATCCCCAATACTTCTACCTCTCTTGTTGCCTCCTGTGACAGTAAATCATAACATTGCGTAGCTTGGGCTGTCCGCCGCCTCACAGTCTCATCTCCTGACATCTCTCCCAGACGTGTGGCTGCAAATAATGGCAGGATGTGGACCACTGTTTTAGGGATACACAACGTCAATGTCTCTGTCCAGTCCTTTCCCATAGCAACTACTATCTCCTTGGCATTGTCCATCTTCTTCTTCATAATCAATTCTGGTATTAAAATTTTGTAATGGTCCCTGGTGGTAGGAGTAGAAAAAAAATACTTAGATCCCTATGAAACAACCTGAAAATGTGTTGCAAATGCAAAGTGAGTTCTGACTGATTTTTTGAAAAAGAATATTTCCTGAATAATCTTCAAAAGAAAATAATGGCTAAGCATCAGGAAATAGATTGTGATGTTAAAATTTACAATACCTGTAGAAGTGCTGTTTAGTGTCACAAAAGGCCATCTGATGTGGGAACTCTGTGACAGGGTAGCCGAGTCCCAACCACTGGTGCACTAGGTATGGAAGGTGGTCAGCCATGAAAGTGTGACCATCTTTGAAGCGGAGAATTTTAGAAACCTTCTGGATTATCTACAACAGTAGATTGCAGTAATCAGAGAAACTATATGTATACATTTGTATGTCACTAAAATACTTCAGAATACATTTTTGAAGCATACTTTGTGTTCGTAAAAAAACCTAACCCACATATCTAAGTAATTAAGATTAAGACAGATTCCAGTCACTTACGTTTTGAATTTGTTTAATTTCCACATCATTTTCCTTGATGAGTTGACACAGAGCAAACATTGCCTTCTTCTCACAGACTGGACTGATACACATAATGTTTCCCAAAGTTGTTAGCACGCTCCCTGTCCTGTTCTCACGCTCATCGTGGGCACGCTCTGGAGTCAACCGTCCCTGTCATAGACACATCACCAAAATACACTCATTGATGGGAGACTTGTCTATATCTGATGTCATAATATGTTTTATCACACACGTGTAATACACAAAAATCTTCCATAGGTGTATTCACTGAATATCATTCTTGGTACTTTCTCAATATTTTCTTAAATACCTCTCATTACACATGCTTTAAACAGCAACAATAAAAGATTTTTTTCCCATTTGAACTGGATAGACACTCTGAATACTAGCTCATATATAACTATACACCTGCTCTCCAGCAGGAAAAAGGGGACAAATTGAGTCTAGATTTTAAATTTCAATTGGTAAATTCAATTCTTCATAAAATCATCTCTATTGACATTAATCATGCAGCTGTGCATTATGAGCCAAACCTGAAAATCCAAGCTTTCATTGATGATCTCATAGATTTTATCGAATGCCTTGTCCTGTTCTACCCTGTCTCGTGGAACCTTTCTTTCTTGTCCAACCATAAACATCCTGAAGCAGAAAGAAAGGTTAATTTTACACACGTACGTCATATAAATCCCAACACAAATCTTGTAACTACAAATCCACAAACGACCTTAAACTAGTAGTTTTTAATATCAATTAAAACTTAATATCTAAATTTTGAAACTTTTAGCTGAAATGTAGTTTAAACAGCATTTAATCAGAAATAGTGGATTTAATACTTTTTCATGTGCAAGGATCATGAGAATTGTACACAAGTAACAATCCTACCCCATCCTGACCTACAAGACATTCAAGATAAATATTACTGTACTTACTGTATTATGCCTTGGGCAGCATACATCCTCACAGAGTGGGCGGGGTCAGACAGGTACTGCATGAACAATAGATCTATTGGTGTGTTACCTGTATTCTCGTTATCACGAGGTATGGACAGGTGAACCCATCTCTTCTCAGGATCAACCTGTAGGAGCTGCATGATACACTTGGCAATTGCCAGTCTCACTTTACAGCAATACTCGTCATCCTGTAACTTCCTGTAAATAAACAAACAATTGTCAACCTTACTTTACAACAATACTGGTCATCCTGTAACTTTCTGTTAATAAACAATAACCAGCCTTTTTTTTTTCACAGCAAACTGGCCATTCTGTAACTTCCTGTAAATAAACAGAAAATTGCCAGTCTAACTTTACAACAATACTGGTCATCCTGTAACTTCATGTTAATTGAAGAACAAACGATTACCTGATATTTCATAACAACAATATATCAATACTTTTCTACGAGGTGTTAGGACACAAAATATGTAATGTTAAGAATGTAGAGAATTGTTAAGTAGATGATTTAGACAAATCCACTGACCAGAAAGCTGACAACAAGCTGATGGTTGTATCACGACACTCAAGCTTGGTTTTGGTAGGCAGATCCTCGTCCTCATCATCGGCCAGTCGCCTAGCAACGTGTCCAAGGAGTTCAAGACAAGTGAAACTCACATTCTGGTCTTTCCGTTGTACCTTGGCAACTTGTCTGAGAGAAACATTAGATATCAACAGCCTTAGACAGCAGCTGACAGTGGTGATTTCAGAACAAATTACACAAAAATGTGCACCTTTCACTTTCTCTGCTGGTCAATGATAGTTTCACATGGAAAAATCTGGAATGATTTATTGTTGGGAAATCCTAATAGATCATTAAGGATGAAATTTGCAATGAAAAACAATTAAAATAATTCAAATTCTACCCCAATTCAAATAACACCAGATTCTATTTGTGTATTACTATTCAGTACCTGATAGCGCCCACCATATTATCTAGATCTAAGTCTCCTAGCTGTTGACACGGGCGGGTCAGACAAGTCATCATCTCTTTCATCTGTATATACAGAGGCACAAAACAGTATTTCATTAATCAACAGTAAACATTTTATTTTACAAATCAAGAGTTTAAAAACTTAAAGGACAAGACAACTATAGAAAAGAAATAGATGAGATCAGCCAAAACAAGGACTGGGCAATTATAGAAAAGGAACGGATCAGATTAGCTGAAAAATTCAAAGCAAGATTTCCAGGCAAATATATGTCTTAGTCATTTTTTTCAAATATACAACTGGTTTTAAAAGTGCCTTAATAGAAATGAAATACTGAATGACAATGGTTTATTTGTGGAAGTTGAATGAAACTCATGTAGAGAAAATTACAGATTCTTACCAACTGAAGGTCTACAGCCTTATGGGGGTCAAAACTGTCCTCCCCCAGTAGTTCTCCTAGCTTTTCCTTGACAACACTTGGGTCTGTGTCTGTGTGAAAGGGTGTGGCCTGTCTCATCTCCATAGTATCAAACCCTGCCCACAGACAAAGGACGCCTGCAGCATCCACTCTCACTCTCTGAGCATCCGTCAACACAGTAGGTGATAGAAGGCTCTGAAAATCTGCACCATGTATCATTATGTTAAGCACTGATCACCTTACTATAGCCATCATGTAGAATGCTTCGGGGGCCAAAAAGTTTACCTGTAGATCAAATTCAGTTAGTGGGCTATTACAGGACAATGAATCAGTACTAAATTGAAAATATTGAACAGCAACTATACTTCATTGTTTGTCAACTGAAAATTTCCATGAGGAGAATGAATCTAATAATATATTATATTTATTGGATCTAAGGAGATTTCCTTAGGACATGTACAGGTGAAAATATAGATTAAGGAAATGGATGACTTAGAGGATTGTCTACAGATTACTTTATGGATGAACTTTGTAAAAAAGTCTATCTACGTAGGTAGACAACAGAGTGATATAAAACGAAATGTATACATGTATACAACTGTACATCATAACGACAAAAGGTAATTGATATATTAATTATAAACAAAGATAAATAAAACAAAGAGAATTTATTTTGTTTGTATCGACACACTTACCATCCCCTTGTTTGGCTGCCTCATCCAAATCCTGTGAATCTCCAAAACCATCATCACAACCAAGGTCATCTGTGGTGTCCTTAACAGATGTGTCGTCAAACTCAAGATCCATATCATCAAAGTCCTCTAGAATCCTTCCTCTCCGTGATGTTCTGTCTTGACTTGTGCTAGTATCATGCTTAGTTCTTTTAGAAACCTAAGAAATAAATGCTTATAATATTTATCTAAAGAATTCTGGATTTTACATCCTGGTGTGAAGGCAGAATTACCATCAAATTTCAAATCATAGGTGAAGTGTTTCTTGTAAATCAATTCCAACAATATCGAAGTGTTACAAGAATTCTACATCAGGAATTCAACAATTTGTAACACAGAGATATTATGGTTACAGAAAGTGTTACTCTATAAGCTTATCTCCGAGGAACAGGTTATGGGGACACATTATGGAAAAAATCTTTACATCCGATATTCATTAACAAAATCATATTTTGAGGACAATTTTTTTTTTTTATAGAGCATTAAGTTGAAAAAATGATATTTTTAATAATGAACTTGAATAAAAACTTTATGTGTAGATGTACAACTAGATATGAGCTTTGTCCTTTTTTGTATACTGGTGCAGGTTTCTTACTGTAACTACAGCCATATTAAGGAGAGTGTCTACAGCCTTGGCTGGCATTAGAGAGCGGACTAGTCTGGCAACTATGATCCCTGCACTGTCTGATTCCTCCCATTCTAACATCACCCGTAACCATGGCAACACACTCACAAGCTCCACTGCGCCATGATTCTGATGAATATCGTTTATAAACGTTCCAATTTTCCTAAGAACAGATTTCAATACACTTAATATATCCATTGAAGCCAAATTGTCTTTTGAAACAAGTTCATATTTTAGCAACCAGTATATAAATTTGGTGATTTGACATGCTTCCTTTGCTAGAGACTGTGTGTCTACAGCCTGTGGTTCTGAGAACTCCAGCAAAGAGTTAACATTTTCTTTCATGTTTTCCTCAATTCGTCTCAACAATACAGACAGTAGAACACTTTCCTTGCTTCCAACATCTTTGTTCTGAGTCGTTAATTGTCTGCTATATAACGGAAAGTCGTGAGAAGATTCTAGATATATTCTTTCAAGGTCTGTTACAAAATCTTTCTCCTCGGGTGGAACAAACATTAGACACGATGGATTTTTCATCACAAGTAATGTTAACACCTGTCCTACTAAACCAGGGTCAAGGTCATATTTAGGCTTGGTTGCCATGGTTCCATCAATAACAAGACGTGGAGGCAGTAGCCATTCCAGAAGTTGCATTCTAAGTGGATATAACTGTTGACCATCAGTTGCCATGGAACTGAGGAGACTAGGCTGATAATTTTCTGGGAGGCTCTTTGTCATCAGGTAGGTGATGAGGAACTGTACTGCACCATCAGTGGGGTTTGAAATGGAGGGCAGGAAGAGATTCCATATATCTCTTTCACAAGGCACTAGTTCACTTCTCAGCATCTCTGTCAGAAGCTTGAAACTTGGTTCTACAGCATTCTGTAGACTTAAGGCTCTGTGAAAAATCAAATGTGTTTATCATTTTATAGAGGTGTACCCGAGGCAATCATTAGTAAAATATATCAATATCATCAAAAACATTTCAAGGGTTCTAAGGTTTTTACTGCAACATGTTGTTGTGTTTCTTGCCTAATTCTTAAAGATCACAACTGAAAACAAAATCATCATGTTGAATAGAATAGCTTGAATAAGCATTAATCTGTAACTTGAGTTCTTCAGTAAGTGCAGCCCCCAGATATTGTGTATTTGCACTGTTATAATGACACTGTCTTAAGTCATATAAGGTATAACTGGTGTATATAGAGTTACACAAATTACCACACGACTTTTCTTCAACCAATGATGACAAGATGACTAGTATTGCTACAACACGATACCTACACGAGTTATCACAGAGGCTTAAATGGGGTTTTTTTTTGTATATTTAATGATATTATGGTTTTGCAACAAAATATAAATTATACTTACCTGAGAGTAGAAGCCCAAACTTTTTTCCAGATAGTCATACAGGTGTCCTGGCTGACCTGTGGGAGAGTGACCGGGTACCGTACAAAACACAGAAGGCAGTCGAGGAGGTGACCCATCAGATCATTTCTGTAAAACAGTACAGTTTGCTAATCTTAAATATCACATTCAAAAAAGGCTTCTTTTCTTTTAAGTATATAGGTTTTAGACAATGAGTATCCTATATAGTGTTATTGTTTAAACAGACTTGAGATTTAACAGTTTGAAGATGTCCACAAACCTTTTACACTGGGCCAGTAGCTGAGACAGACAGTGTAGATACTGTGGAAACTCGTCCTCTGGGAAGCTGCTCGGGTATTTCTCAATCACACGCTTTGTCAGTTGTAGCCTATAGAATTAAAAATTTATATTTCAAATCTTTCTGGAGGGAAAAGTGGAGTAACTGTGGCAATTTCATAATAGCAAAATGTCACTTCATTTTTCAAAATCTATTTTTATCATAATAATTTTGTTCTTGGAATTCTCATGAGTTGGATGCTTCTACAGTTATTAGAATCTACCTCCTCCTCAAAATCTCCGTATGAAGATTTTAATGAGATGACACTGGGTAATTCGGAACCAAATCTGCTAAGAGGTTCTCAAGACATAAAATTGATTTAAAACAGGATAGAAGGTGAAAGAATGGATGGACGTGATATTACTCTATACACTTTCGTAAGATAGGCAGGGATATAGAAATTGAGAATCAAAGTGGACCAGTAAAATACAAACCAGGATTCTTACATTTTGTAAAGAGTGTTCCTATGTGATAATTCTACACATCCACAGGTCAACAGTAATAGTTTTTTAAAAATGATGTATTGATGTTCACCAAACAGGCTATTCACTAATATCAGCAATTATCTCTACATTACAGTGTTTCCTATTCACTAATATCAGCAATTATCACTACATTACAGTGTTTCCCTGTTGATGTTTTACCGTTTTCACAAATATTTCAAATTTGTGTTATCTATATCCAATGGATGAAGGGTACATAATCTCACCATGGCACCAGTTGCTGGCTCTGTCCTAGGGAGCTTAAATTATCCCGAATGGCATGCCATCCCGATTCTAAGCGTCGTTTCTTACTCCTTGGACCCTGATCTGATGATTCTTCAACCTGCGTTATCTCCAGCTCCCGGCTGTCTACCTCAAACAGCTGCCAAGACATTTATAGAAAGAAGTGATTGATGCATGAAACATAAAGTTAAATATGTTTTCTTTCAAATATTTCAATTATACAATTCAGTTTAATTTCATCATTAAGATATTTCATTTCGAAATATTGAAAAAAAGTTTTAAGAGTTACCTGGTGACATAAGTCGGCAGCTAGGTTGATGTAGGCTGGTGACAACTCTGTTTCTCTGGACTGGAACACATCTCTAGCACTTCAAAACAGTCAACATTTTATGATAATATTTACTAGGAGTTGTGATGATGGTGAGATACTGACAGAATTAGCATTGTGTATCTTTATCAAATATCCAAATTATCAAAATTAAACACCTACAAGTTTATAATATCTAGAAGTAATAGAATAAAATCTCCACTCTAATCTACCTCTCTTACAGAATTGAATTTACTGTCTAACTAAATGTAAACTGCAGAGCTTCAAAAATTAGAAAGTGGTAAATTGCAGAAATTACATTGAAGCAACAGCACAATTAAATGCTAGTTTTGATTGTGAAAACTTACTGTCCTGAAAACTTTGTACGGCCTCCAAGCTGTTTTAAATCTCCATGTATAACTTCATAAAGTTTTCTCAGATGACTCTGAAAATATGTATTTATATACTTCAGTGAAACAATAGATTGTGAAATGATGGGAAAGGACCTTACAAAATGTATTTTGACATTATATCTTTAACATAACCTTTTCCTTCTTGTTAATATTCTACTTAGTACACATATAAACCTAGTTTTTCTATAAAATCATGCCATCAAGTCCTCAACTTATAAAAGGTTATTTACATCTCAAAAGAATATTTTCTTTCATAATCTACTGCTGAAAGTGAAAACAGACACACTAGATACAAGCTAAGTGAGGGTAAAATATGCAACATACATATGGCACATCTGGATTAGAGAATGAATATAAGACATGAATGGTCACTCTCCTATTCAAACCAGAATCTAATCAGGTCAAGAACACGATTTATGCTATGATAGAGTTAATATCATAACCAACCAAATCTGTTGAGAGTTGTCCTCATATGATACTGCTTCAAAACAGGACAGAAGAAATGTACACAAGAAACACTAATACGCCCCTACTCTTAAAACTGCGTAGAAGAGATGAAAGTTCTTGAATATAAAACTATGTTAAAGGGGAGACAATCTTACCATCCACACATCCCAGTCAACTGCTGTTGCCTCCGGAGTTCCTCGTCGTGCTCCTCCTGGGTGGTGACATTCCATCTGGAGGTGCAGGAATTCTACCACTTCATTCTGAATGTCAACATGTTAAACATATCATAAGTGCTTACTGTAAGAGAGACTAATGTATATGTAACGCCCTCGAACTACATCTTACATTCCAAAAGCAGGGACTATGTACAAATCATCTTTAGTGAAAATGAAGTTTTTTTTTAATTACAGACAACAGTGATTTTGAGCCCTGAGAATAGTATGTGACACCAAACATACAAATATTTCTACTCATGGTAGACATTGGTGTGAATATTTCTACTCAAGTCAGACATTGATGTGAATATTTCTACTCATGTCAGACATTGATGTGAATATTTCTACTCACAGTAGACATTGAGGTGAATATTTCTACTCATGGTAGACATTGGTGTGACTATTTCTACTCAAGTCAGACATTGATGTGAATATTTCTACTCATGTCAGACATTGGTGTAAATATTTCTACTCATGGTAGACATTGGTGTGAATATTTCTGCTCATGTCAGACATTGGTGTGAATATTTCTACTCATGGTAGACATTGGTGTGAATATTTCTACACATGGTAGACATTGGTATGACTATTTCTACTCATGGTAGACATTGGTATGACTATTTCTACTCATGGTAGACATTGGTATGACTATTTCTACTCATGGTAGACATTGGTAGGACTATTTCTACTCATGGTAGACATTGGTATGACTATTTCTACTCATGGTAGACATTGGTGTGAATATTTCTACTCATGGTAGACATTGGTGTGAATATTTCTGCTCATGTCAGACATTGGTGTGAATATTTCTGCTCATGGTAAACATTGATGTGAATATTTCTACTCATGGTAGACATTGGTGTGAATATTTCTACTCATGGTAAGCATTTGATGTGAATATTTCTGCTCATGGTAGACATTGGTGTGAATATTTCTACTCATGGTAGACATTGGTGTGAATATTTCTACTCATGGTAGACATTGGTGTGAATATTTCTACTCAAGTCAGACATTGATGTGAATATTTCTACTCATGTCAGACATTGGTGTGAATATTTCTACTCATGTTAGACATTGGTGTGAATATTTCTACTCATGTCAGACATTGGTGTAAATATATGGACTCAAGGTAGACATTGAGGTGAATATTTCTACTCATGTCAGACATTGGTGTGAATATATGGACTCAAGGTAGACATTGAGGTGAATATTTCTACTCATGTCAGACATTGGTGTGAATATTTCTACTCATGTCAGACATTGGTATGACTATTTCTACTCATGGTAGACATTGGTATGACTATTTCTACTCATGGTAGACATTGGTATGACTATTTCTACTCATGTCAGACATTGGTATGAATATTTCTACTCATGTCAGACATTGGTATGACTATTTCTACTCATGGTAGACATTGGTGTGAATATTTCTACTCATGGTAGACATTGGTGTGAATATTTCTACTCATGTCAGACATTGGTGTGAATATTTCTACTCATGTCAGACATTGGTGTGAATATTTCTACTCATGTCAGACATTGGTATGACTATTTCTACTCATGGTAGACATTGGTGTGAATATTTCTACTCATGGTAGACATTGGTGTGAATATTTCTACTCATGGTAGACATTGGTGTGACTATTTCTACTCATGTCAGACATTGGTATGAATATTTCTACTCATGGTAGACATTGGTGTGAATATTTCTACTCATGGTAGACATTGGTGTGAATATTTCTACTCATGGTAGACATTGGTGTGAATATTTCTACTCATGTCAGACATTGGTATGACTATTTCTACTCATGTTAGACTGGTGTGAATATTTCTACTCATGTCAGACATTGGTATGACTATTTCTACTCATGGTAGACATTGGTATGACTATTTCTACTCATGGTAGACATTGGTATGACTATTTCTACTCATGGTAGACATTGTAATATTTCTACTCATGGTAGACATTGGTGTGAATATTTCTACTCATTGGTGTAAATATTTCTACTCATGTCAGACATTGGTGTAAATATTTCTACTCATGTTAGACATTGGTGTGAATATTTCTACTCATGTCAGACATTGGTGTAAATATATGGACTCAAGGTAGACATTGAGGTGAATATTTCTACTCATGTCAGACATTGGTGTGAATATTTGGACCCATGGTAGGCATTTGATGTGAATATTTCTACTCATGGTAAACATTGGTGTGAATATATGGACTCAAGGTAGACATTGAGGTGAATATTTCTACTCATGGTACATTGGTATGACTATTTCTACTCATGGTAGACATTGGTGTGAATATTTCTACTCATGGTAGACATTTCTACTCATGGTATGACTATTTCTACTCATGGTAGACATTGGTGTGAATATTTCTACTCATGGTAGACATTGGTGTGAATATTTCTACTCATGTCAGACATTGGTATGACTATTTCTACTCATGTTTGACTGGTGTGAATATTTCTACTCATGTCAGACATTGGTAAGTTGGTGTGAATATTTCTACTCATGGTAGACATTGAGTGTGAATATTTCTACTCATGTGGTGTGAATATTTATTTCTACTCATGGTACTCATGTCAGACATTGGTGTGATGATATAAGTTCTACTCATGTATCAGACATTGGTGTGAATATTTCTATATGACAGAGACAGGTGAATTGGATTGTACATTCATCAAAGTAGACATATATGTTAGAACATTTAAACTCTACACACACTCTGATGCAGTTGTGAATGATACTCTACACTTAATTCAGAGACATTTCTTTATCATAAAGATCCCTAGCTCATAATCAATGTTTGATGGATAAAAAACTTTTAGCAGTTATTTGTTAATTATTTTCTTAATATAGAGTAAATCAGCTCTATTTGCTTTGTTGTATTTATAGCTATATACATCAACCCTTCACTAAGTTATGTTACATACGACACAATACTTCTCCCCTATTTTGACAAGAAATATATTTAAGGCTGAAAGCAGATTCTCCACAACACCTGATGTCTTCTCCTGTCTGTGTATAAATAAAAGGGTTTTATAACATTTGTAATATTTTAGCCAAATTCAATTTTAATGCAGTTAAAAATTTTGAATTGCAATAACATTCAACATAATCAATCGGTTGAAGAATTGAGGAGAAGACAACTTGGGTTTAAATTAACACTCTTCCAAAAACATTCTCCAATTTCTATCACTTTTAGTGTCAATATCCATTGACAAAAATGAAATGAAACTAATGATTACCTGACATTTTTGAAGTAATCTGAGAAGAATTTGAGAAGACGTTTAGGTCTTAAATCACACTGGGTGGTAGCGCCAGAGATCAACACCCGAATCAGTCGTGAGAGTAAGGTCTTGTCAATCTGACTGTCAGTGTCCATGAACATCATGAAGTAGAGTGCTATCAATTCTATAAAAAAAAACATATAGTAATATGGGTGGTAAGGTGGCGCAGTGGTTACACACTTGCCTTTCATATAGGCATGCAGAGTTTGATTCCTGACTAAGATGTAAAAAAGTATGGGATTATCTCCCTGACCACATGAGTTTTACCGTAGTCCTCCAGTTTCCTCCCACAGGAAGACCCCTCGCACATTTCCATCCGGGCCAACAAGAGTGATGCATATAAGCTTGGCAATCATTGTAAAAAGAACAAGTTTATATCTATCTATGTCATAACATGGAATTGTTTGTATGACGTCATATTTTTGGGTTATACATACATGTATGTAGTATTTTAATAAAATACTTCTCATTATAAACAGCATTATTTTGAAACTTAATCAATTTCGTTGATCAATATTTATAAAGAAAAGTACAAAAAATATCCATCAAATCAAGTCCATCATTTTTATCATAAATGATTTCATGATATGTTCTGGAAACACAGTTTGCATCTTTAAGATTTATAATCCGTATTAACAGTCTTTGAATTGTATTCTGCACAAAAATTGAGACCTTGAATATAAAAAGTGACTTTTGAGATCAGCCTTTGCACAATAGTGCTGCCAAGATTGAAACAACCAACAAATTTAATATATATTCAATTCGAGATCGTTTGGGAAATTCAATTTCACAAAAGGAAACAGTAACAACACATCAGTTCTTAATTTTGGAAACATTTAAATCCCTTTGAAATTTAATCACAACAGCAATAGCATCTAATAGGGATTGGATGGACACAGGCTAAAAGCCTCTAGATCCATATACAGGGTTTTCCATAATTTTGTTAGTAGTAGGCTGTGTAGTGAAAGTAGGAGGCTGGTCTGCCGTGTACGTGTAGTCGTGTACAGAACATTATAACGGAACTGGATTGGTGTAGGTGGTCAAATGATCAAAGTAGCCGGTCAAATTGGCCGGTGACTGGCTCTTATGGAAAACCCTGCATATATAATATTTACACACAACATAAAATCAATAACATGGTTTATAAAATGTACATATCATTCTACAATAGTATACCAACCTTGCCACATCTCCAATGTGATCTCTGTCCAATATTTACGCACAGTCAGCAGATTTTTCAGTAAGATATTACTATAGTCTAGTCCGTAGGCATTGCACATATATTCGTCCTTGAGTACATCTGTAAGGTGCTTGAGGATGCTGGAACACTTCAATCGAGGGCCACCTGTAATAATACCCATAATGTTCAGTCAGTAAAATCCTGTACAATGTATATACAATACATAATACAAAATAGCTAATAGATCCAAGTTAAGAAACGTACGTTTGTCAGCATATCTGATAACAGACTTGAAGACACCACTGATTTCCTGTTTCCGTTTCGCTCTGTTTGCAAGTGTTGAAGCTGTTTGAGCCTCTTTGGCCTTTTGTAGTGTAGTAGTCTCTACATTCACATAACCAATAGCACCCTATCAAGAAAAATGCACACACATGCATCATTTAAAACATTGGATTAAAAGTGTGGTTTACACACAGGTAAACAACAGGGGAAAAAACATTTGTCATTAAGTCAACAACACTTTTTATAATCCGATTCAAAGTGGGAGAATAGACTTATTTCAGGAAAACAAAATAGACTTTGTTGACATTTTTTACAGAACTAAAAAAACATGGATAGCATATTATGTCTTTAATGCGTGTTGTCTGATAGATATTGACGAACAGGCTGTATGAAAGCAAGATGGAATTCTGAACATTCATTCAGACACTAAGTTAAATTTAGTTATGGATGGCTAGGATTTCAATCTGATCAAATATTAAAAGGCATATAGAGTCATTTACCTACAGGACCATGAAAGTTGTGTATATGCACTTACATGTAATCTTTGGAAAAAGGCTTATAGAGAAAAAGGAAAAGTGTATGTATATTCAATAAGTTACCCAACACTACAAAGAAAGGTTTTAGTTTCTAAATTCAGCTTACATTAGACACATGGTGAGCTGAGGACAAGATACCACCTCTAAATAATTACCCGTAAAATACCATCCCATGTTATGTGACGATCCCTGCGGCTTGTCTTACTGTCAGAGGTTTTGTCCAATGCCTCTAACACAGAATTCTTTTTCAGCAGCTGCAGCAACTTCTCCACACCTTTCTGAATAGATTGAAAAAATTCACATTTCAATAACCAGGTATGAACAATAAAACTATAAGTCACTTCCTACAAATACTTTGGAAACATACTGTAAACCTATGGTAATTAACTTTAACTATGAAGTATTCCTCAAATACTGGTAGGCATCATAAAATCCTGGTAGAATGACAAATCTTGTTAAACAAATAAAGAAAGCCAGGTTTAAAGACTAGTACAACTGTATCATATATTTTAAATACCAGGTAAGTACAACCCAGTCGAGATGATATGTGTATTGTGTACAGTGAACCAAACCTTTCTGTCGGATGCTTTGTCCGCTACCAGCTGATGGCAGTATGATGCTATGTCAGAAAGGTACTCCATATTTTGATGGAAGAATCAATCTTCATGGATGCATTATGATGCTTTGAATGCACAGGTGCCTGAAAAGTATTTAACACATTAACAAATCTCAAATGAATCTGTATTGTAAATATTCTTATCAATATACAAATGTCTTTTGCATCCTGTGCATGCCTGTTCAACAAGAGCAGTACATCCCACAAAGCTAGCAGTCATATCTCTATACATATAAATGTACAAGAAAGTCATTGCTTGATCCCCAATTTAAGGGTATTGTATTGCTCAATGGAAATACATCAAACTTCAGATCCTACATCTTTTTAACAATTTTTGCTAGTTTTTGTAGGTCTTTCAGGCAGCACCAACAGATCTGAGGTTATTGTTTAATTAATGATATAAATGTAGAAATCGCTTGCAATATTGATGGCTGGTCAAACATATGTTTGTGTTTTGTGCCCATTATATACATACTTACTATACCACATTGTTTATCTTACAAGAAAAAATGTTGTATTAAAGCAAAATTTAAGTATTTAGTATATCTAAAAAAATACAAGAAATTACACATGTTAACTATTTTTTCCAATGGTAATTTGTAGTAGAAAGACATCTATTTGACAAGAGCTGACCTCCCACTGAGGAATTTGTAATTTCAAATTTCACAATGCCAAATACCTTAAAAGTCTCTTACATATATACATTGTTGGTTTTATCAGGGGCTATATGTAATGCAGAAGGGCATGTCACATGAACAGTGTCTTATAACACCGATTTTTACGATTTTTAGTGTGCACCATTCAAGAAACATATATCAGCAGCTAATATGATGAAATATGACAAAAAATGACGCCTCATGCCGTGTTACATTGATAAATATTCACGGAATTATTATAACATTTATATACTCAGACTAAGTTAAACTTGTTCTCATCGTTACACTCTCGCATAGATACATCAATGCGATCATAACATGATTCATCTAATTCATATTATCAATTGTAAACAATGTTTTTTAACTTTCGTTTTGATTTTATCTAGAATAATAGGGCCCAACCGTCGAGGCAACTTTGTATGGCTAGACCACTATAATATATATTACCTAACCGCCCAACTGTTGAAATTTGAACGTATGTAAAGTCTGAAACCATACATTGGATTCAACTGTGCAAACTTGTCATGTAAGGAAAACAACTTCACGTGGTTTTAAAATATGGCGGTGATAAACGAGCAAAGACAAAAATAATCGGTAAGATTACAAATATAATATTTTGTATATGTCCTTTCTGTGTATGTAATGATCATTGAAATAACGTATACATATTAATATACAATTCATGCAATAAATCATAGCATCGTTTGATACAAATCTAGAGTACTTAATAGGAAATTTTGACACTGATTTTATCGACTATTTGCCGCTGTATTAACCGGAAACAAAATTTGCGCAGGCGTCAATCTCTTTAGCAACCTAGTGCTGTGTGTTGTTTGGATCGTGTCTGGCAGAAAATAGCAAATATACCGGTAATAATGACGAATTACAGGGTAAGAATAGCTTCGTCTTTTTCATTGTGACATATTTTATTGATAACTTTTCCTTCGTTTGACAAATAGATATGAAATTAGTTGTTGAAATTTGTAAATGTGGCGTTGTGAAATGTTTGTGCATGCATGTGCGCGCTCAGAATTTTCGGTTCAACTTGTATCAAAACGATTAAAATTCTGTTTTCATGATAATCGACTAAATTATTTCTCAGGTTTATTTTTGTATCTTTACATACAAGGCATTACACAAATTGTATATTTCTATCGTAAATATTCCTTAAGAAATGTTGTAGTTGATATGTAAACATTGATAAGTATCAAATCACCATTTCTTATGTACAGAATTGGTTATGAGAAATGTCCAGTAATTAATACTGTCGAGTAATACAACAGTTCACTTATATTGTAAATGTAAAGTTAAAGAACATTACTTTTAAGATATTATTTAACTCAATTTGCCAGTTATATGTTATATATACATATGTTATTCAACATGAATTTCTTATCTGATGTGATATAGTATCAGCTGTACAATTTATACCTATATACAGGCCCTGCTTAGATAAAACAGTTGATAGTAGATGCTAGATAATATATAATTATGACCCTTGTGTAAGAATAAATCTTAAATTTTTTTTATTTTTTTTACCTTTGGATCACCAGGAATTATCAAGTGTAATAACTCAAAATGAAGGAACTTTCCTGACTATTTTGAGATGTTTCCACTGAAGTCCAATTTGAAAAGTTTACTTCAAATTTGGGCACCATACAATATAGTACATTTAATAAATTTACATCTGAATTTGAAACAATTTATTTGGATTTTGAAAACCTTGGCAAGTTCTGTTTGGGAATGCCACTAATATTTGGGGTCAGTTTTATAGGAAGGAAAGTCCTGAGGAAATGTCATGATTCAGAGCCTGGGACATCAGTGCTTTATTGCTGTATCTTATAGAATTGTAATTAAAATTTTCAATATTTGCTGTGCCATTCTCCTATCAATATGCGGATTACTCTCAAGAAGGCACTTCATCAGAATCTATTTTGGGCATTCAAAATACATTCAAAATACCATTTCCTCAAATCTTTACAAATTTAAATATAAGTAAGGTATAGACATATAATGATTACTACCGGATGACCAGTGTTGATGTTGTTATCAGTGTTACCTAATATGCATGCACATACATGTAAATACAATTCACTAACATTTCTCAACAGTTAATTATATTAATTATAATATCTTGAGCTTTGATTTTATAGCTGTAAAAGCACTTGTCATTGATGATAAGTACACTGAGCAAGGTGACAACAATTATCAAATCAGGTATAGCTCAGTCGACTCTGAGGAATCTCATAACATAGTTCCTCTAAAGTTTGGAGGTTTTCATATATTACTATGTATTAGTATACTCTTATACTTAAAGTTTGTGTCGCTAAAGAAGCTGAGAAATGGACTTGCCTTTACTCTTGAAGTCTTGTCTTTGGGCAAGACATTTTACCGGATGACAGCCTTCTTTAATATTGTTCCGTTAGATAGATATCCTCGAGCTATTGCATAGAGATAACTAACCCCCTCACTCCACCCTAAAATCAACTACAATGACTAATCTTGGGATGATATGCTTGCACCATGGTACATGTTCTTCATCAATTTCATTCATAAATATAAAGTTTTAAACAAATTACTTGATATCTAAATAGCATTCACAATTCATAATTTCCTATAGTTAGTGTTCCTTTATTGCACATTTTGATATTTAGATGATTTCTGTTGGATCTATAATAACAGTGAAGTGTTTGCTGAATGTTTTATTTCAACAAGGGTTTATAGCTTAGGTTTCTGGCTGAATTTTCCCAAATAAATGACTTATAGATTATTGTTTTCAAAATATTAAAACAATTTCTTCTTTAAGTCATCTTAGTAGTCATAAAAAAATTCTTTGATCATTGACGATAAACTGTTGTTGATGTTTCATTTTTTAAAACAACATGGAAAGAATAGCAGAGTAGCAGACACATAACATGTACATGACAGTATATCTCAAGGGGACCTAATCCATTGTCAAATGGAAATTCCTGGATTATTTATGAAGGAAAATCTCCAAAATAAAATTTATAATAGCATACATTGTATTGTTTATGTTTACAGCAAGTGTTGGTCAAAGATTTTAGCTTACTTTGAAATAATTGTTCATGTTAAATGCCAAACTATTAAGATGCTGTAGAAGAGACTCATTTAAAATTCTTTCCAACCATGAAATTCCTCCCCATAGACTTGATATGATATACAGACATTTAATGTCTAATGTATATAAATATCTTTTCGCTGAGAAGGGTGTCTGGAGTTGTGTGAAGTTGTTCGTTACCAAGCCAACAGTGACGTAGGCCAATTCTAACTATTGATTTTGAAAGTGTATAGTGTGAGGAAGAAGAAACAGATAGGCAGTTTGGGAATATGTCTTTTTTTCCCCCAAAAGTGAAAATCTAGTGTTATCTAATAATGTTTTGGTAACAGTTTGGTTTAACACAGTACTCGTTAGAGACTTGGCGGGGCTGCGATAGCTGATAATCATTATAGAGCATCAGCATAAATAACCTCGGGTAAAGATCTTAGATGCATGGTTCGATGTTCCCTACCCATAGTGTTTTGTATTTCTCAGTAAGCTGGGAAATGATGTGGTCTGTGCTGATAAGGTTTGTGTCCTTGGGCAAAGAGAATTAACCCTAATTGCTCTGGATGGTATGCAACAGGTCTCTCATATGTTGTTCAATCAGGTAGCCACCAGCTACTTCAAGGAGCCTCTTGGCTGTCGTTAGTGCATTCTGTCAATTAACTTGGCAACCAAAGTTGAAGCACAATCCATTACAGAAATGCTCTTATTCTGGTTAACTGTTAAATTTAATGACACTTAACCTGGCATATTGATTAAAATTGATGAGGACAAGTGTTGTATACATTTTTAAACAACACCTGAATTAACTTTCAATTTGTATTTTTTTTTTTCCAATATGTTTTTGTATGTAAATTCTTATGTTTATTTGAAAAACAAATATGCTACCCTCGCTTTTTTTTTTTTTGTAATGAAGCTGCTAGACAGTGTTATTGACCGTTAAAGTGAACCTTATTGGAAAAGGGTCCACAAACTGAAGTATACATTACACACACAACAGAATGATTAATCTTGATCTCAGACTAATGAAGTTTACAAATGAAATGTGTTTTTTTCATAGAAGCACCTTGCTCGGTATATGTATGTGGTATGTGTATAAAAATGTATACAAGTGTATAGCCCCAAGCATCTTGAACCTAGAACCTTAGTGCAAAAGATGAACTTGCGTGAGAAATCATTGTAAATACATTTTCAAAAAATATGTAACCTAAAGCAAGAATTACTATTTGGCCTGAAAGGTAATTAGATTAGCTTAAAATGGCAACTTTTAGAGCATTTCCAATTTCTTAATGTAATCAGCTTTGGTTGACAATACTACTGGCCTGTATGTTGATGTTAATGAAACACGACATCTCCACTGAAGTGATATAGCCCCGGGGTTCGATCTGACATTCTGTATACGCAGGGAATCAGTCAATTAGCTGTATGAAGCATTGATTATATAATACTCAACTTGCTGCACATTAAATTACTACAAGGTGTGTGTATCAGTAAGACGCTGACACTCGACACAGAGATGTTCGTGTAGAGTTCTCTGAGGCTTCTGTACTTGTGGTGGGATTTTAGTTAATACAGTGAAATCAAAAATGCCTTCTGAGGTAAGATGCATAACAATGTTGAATAATTTCAATTCTAATTTGTGGTAGGTTTGAAAATATCTTAGAAAAAAAGGAAATTGTACAAAATTGGATATTTTTGAGCTGCAGCATTGAGTTTCACCAACGGGATATATCTCGTTTATCACTGCCGTGAATACTTTTTTTCACTGAAAGTGCTGGCAAAATAATAGAAAGCATATTTACATCAAGTGCTGATGTACTTCATATTCCAAGTTTTTTTTCAGCCATTGGACATTAAGATACCAATGTTATCATCAGTCATTATAATTTTTTTATATTGATTGTGTTTTTCCAGGCAGCTGATTCTAAGAGGGAGGAGTTTAGGAAATATCTAGAGAAAGCAGGTGTTTTGGATGCTTTAACGAAAGGTAAGATTAATGTGATCAATTACACATATTCAGATGGTCGGCAGGTGATATACATGATACACCTGTAGATCTATCTAAAGAGACCCAAGATTTGTATGTTGTGACTAATTGCAATGATATTGCTTGACATACCTGCTTTGATTGAACAGTTCTCTCTGTAGTTTTAAACAATGTGTTTATGGATATTCTTTCTTTGATAAAGTGTAGCAAAAATACATGGTTTTGATAGTACAGAGCTAGTATTAAAATCAGAAATTCATTTCCATGATTTCACAGGTAATGTTCATGTTCATCACACCAGCATTCAAAAGTTAAATCAACAAATTTTTAGTACAGATTGAATTCTCGTGCATTGATTTTCACTTGAAAACCCATGAAATTGAAGTTTGAGGAAAATGTTGGATTTTAATGTAGAAACTTCCTGTTACTGTTCAGTTTCGTTATCAGTGAGCATGACACAAATTAAAACTTGTAGGTATAACTTTTAGCTACCTGGCATATAAAAACACTTGAAAGGGTTTGAATTTACAAACCTACAAGGTGATTTGTTAATAGCATGTAAAATAAATACTAGAAAAAGTGTATTGTTGTATTGAAGTACGATCAATAGCTGATTGTTAACCGGAAAGTTTGACACTATTTCCAGTAGTAAATCAAGACTAGCTTGAATTTCTCATAAAACACCTGTGCATTCTTAACAAATACAGGAAATTTGTGATGTATAAGGAAGTAATTCATAGATACAATGAGTCATGGTTATAAAAGTATGGTCCTGGGTAATATATACAATCCAGACATATTATTACCATTTACTTCAGACTTATCCCACATTCATTATTTTCTTCAACCTTACCATTTAACTTTCAGCTGGTGTGATATCTTAAAATAAAAATGTCAAGTAAGAAATTGTCCTAAGTAATTTCTATAAATGTACAATTTAAATAGCATAATTGTTTTGCACTCTGTGGTAGTACATTTGTATATATTTCATACACATTTATAAATCTCTCATTTACTTCATAATGTAACGTGAAGATGGTAGTTTATAATGCTAATGGTGAATATCCATAAATCAAAATGAAATATATGTAACTGCATGAAAAAATACAATGTACTTATAGTATAAGACGTAAAGCTCGTATTTTACAGATGTTTTTGTGTGCAAACTACATGCATACAGGTATTTTGCCAGGCATTCTCATGAAATGCATTTTAATTTTGTGAAGCTAAGTATGAATATTTTATAGGAATCAGAAAATGTTTTTTTATCACATGTTGATAATTTCCCTTATTTTATTTTCAGTGTTAGTAGGCCTGTATGAAGAACCAGAAAAGCCAAACAATGCTCTAGAGTATCCTTTTACCGATTATCCCACTTGATGCACACAAGTCGTAGATGATGAACAATGTTCATTATCTACAAACAGGTCCCTGTAAATTCAGTATCTTAACGTTGATTAATATTAAAAACTATTTTCTGTATTGTTAACATTTCGCCCATCCCCTGACTCTTGTTTCCAGGATCCATCATGGAGTATAGCTATGTGTGTGTCCAGACTGGAGAATAAAAGTGTCTGTCATCAGTCACAGTCAGAATTGTCTGTATGGGTGTTCAAAACATGTCAGTGTTTATATATATACAAGAGCTGGATATTTTTGTTACCAAGACACTTTATACACAGTATACCGTAACATTTGCTAAAGGCTCTTTCTTGACTTTTATGATGAGAACTTTTCTTAAGTATTAAGTAAAAGCTGTTTGAATACTTAAACAACCAAATTAGTGCACTCTGTGTTTAAGTATTCAACACAGATGTAGTGTTTGAAACATTTACTGTTAGAGGGAAAACATACAAGTTTTCATTACTTTTTGTTATATTCCTTCATAAGAAATCTTCTAAATAGTGTACTAGGTATATTGTTTGATAGTTAAATGTAATTAAACCCCCTACGTATGTAAGGTTGGAGGGAAAGAGGAGGGTGTTACCCATATAACATCGCTTGCTTGTGCATGTGTACAAGATATCTCATAAACCCATGGACTGATTTCAGTATGATTTACACTATACAAGATTTTGATGGTCGTTAAAGATGATCAGAGTTAAAGGTCAAAGGTCACTGGTCACTGTTGACCAATTTTGGAATGCAATGCTTATGTGTGTGATATCTCATGAACTCCTTATAGATTTAGATCCTAAGAAGATGTGAGGGTGTGGATATATCTATGTGAGCACCAGCTTACTTTTTTTTTTATTTGCAGTATCGGGTAATGGACTAATTCGACCAAGCATCTTTTAAGTTTAAGTAATTTACAAATAATTCAGATCAAGTGTTTTCTAAAATCTATCAACATCAAATGCTTGCATGTTTCCTTAGCATTAGTATTATTTTTTGTTTTCACTTAATTGCTCACTATTTCCTGGTAGACCAATCAGTAACCTGCTTGCATTGATGAAATGCATCAATCTTGTTGCAGAATAAGCAATGTCATGTTGAATCTTGAACAGGACTGACGTGGATGCTATCTGAGTGTCACAATATGACTTAGCTATTACACGATCACAAATCCTGGTCAAAGTTTAGGAGGACAATTTGCAATCTTCCTTTACTGTCAAAATAAAGCTTTTAAACAAGATTGATGTACTTTGCTGTAATAGTAAAGTCAAGATATTGGTAATATCATGATGTGCATATGTGTTATAAGATGTAGACGGCAAGTTTTTCTTAACTACATACCAGCTTCCTGAAACAGCACCTAGGTGCCTCTGGACCAGAGACAGCGGATGTTGAGGCTCTGAAACAGGAAGTGACAGAGTTGAGGCAAAAAGTGGAACAGTTGTCGGAGGAAAATACAGATCTAAAGGCCAAGGTTGGCAACGTACTGTGACTTTTTACTAACTTAACTAACTGTTGTCTTGTGGTGGTGATAAGATAAAAAGTAACCTTTAAATTTCTCCATTTCTGTCTCATTCTTCTTGCAGGGATGATTATTTCAGTGAAGCCACAATTTTAGCTGAAAACTCTATTCAATATTTTGTGAAATTTTGTAAGAAATGAATGGAAGAAATATCAACATCTTGATCTCATGGTTGTGAACTTTGTTGATATTATTGTATTGCGAGAGAACCAAGGTCCTGGTTGTTAACACTCCTTAGTTGAATGTGGAAGGAATTTCTGATCGATGCCTATTGGTAAATCACTTACACTCAGTTCCATTGAGACAGACAGACATCACAAACAAAAAACTGGAACATCAACATTTCGATTGTGCAGTTTATTGTGTTGTTAACTGTCATCAATTGAACTCGAGTGAATACCCATGTGTCCATCAAAGATTCTAATACTGAGTGATAGCAGCCAGGATCTTGGTTCTCTCAACCCATTGGGTATTTTCAATCATGATTTATATTTCGATAAATGAACAAAAAATACTCAAAGGTACTTGGAATACATTTTTTTTAATTAAGAAAGGCTGATAATCAAGTAATGTTTTAATTTCCGTTCTTTATAATTTTGCTCATCACTATTTTCATTCACTTTGCTCATTTCTTAACATACCATCAAAGGTAATATTTATACCACTCATGTCATGTACTTATCTGCCTTTCAATGTGACATGTATGTCGCAGAACTCTTTTTATTTTACAATGGTGCTGCAATTACTTTTTGCGAAATAGCCTACATCTTTCTCTATTAATCATTATTCTTACTAGTACTTCCTTACCAGACAAACCAGAACAGTCTAGTTTAGCTGTTGTTCATCAGTCTGCATGTCTCAGTTTCGTGTGAAGGTAACGCTGTCTTAAGGTGACATTCCACAACAACAAAACTTTGTAGAAATGATTTTAATGAAGTGAGGATGTGCATATCAGGCTTTTGTTGCAGAGTTATGCCCCTTTTTTTCGCTGAAGAGCTACACTTTGGTGTGAATGCAACCACTGCTACTAGTCCATTGAAAGGCTGAAAGGATGTTTAAGCTGTTCAATAAATAAACTAATGCTAAAGTAGATGTTGCAAAAAATTGAAATTTGTAGAAATAATTATATGTTGATGTTAAGATATGCACATCTTTATTTAGTTGTGATGCATTTTTCTGGAAGTTCGTTAAGGTTTGATTTTCTGGAAGTTAATACTGATGTGTTTTCTATGTATATTACATAACAATTAAACTTGGAGAATATGATAATAGTGAATTGAAAATGTACATAGTATAATTTAGTTTTCATAATATTTATATTCATGCGTTGATGTGAGTTAGGTCTCTTTTTACCTTATTTATGATATCAGATTGTTATAAAAAGTAGTGGTTAGTGTATTGTTAAAGTAATACTTTCCAAAATAATTCTTATATTAGGCATAATTTTTGATGATTAAGAACTTCATATGAGTGCTGAAATTTGTGACAAAGTTGGTTTAGTACAGTATATTGAAACACTTTTGCATGTTTATGAACCAGATAGATTGTTATAGGAAGTTTACAATTTCTGAGTGAGTGACAGTCCCAATGACCCTTCGTTTGAGAGGCTGTTTCCTATAGCCTTTCCTGTTATTATTATGCATGAACAGCTATTGTATCACAACGCTGACAAGAACATGCACATGTGTGTATGTATTTGTGACATTTATAACAAAGGTGTTTCTTTTGTTGCTTGTTGATGGATGTTAACCTGTTGGAATTTGACAGTTACTGTTTTAGGTGATAACTACAATATATTTCTGATATTAATTAATATATTAATGTTAATATTGATTACAATTAATATTAATATAAAGTTAGGTCTGTACTCAAAACTCAACTCAGACTCAGTATTGTATAGTAATCATACTGTATGATGTACTAATATTTTCACTCTGCTCTCTCCTTATAGAAACTTGAAAAAAACAAAAACAAAAAACAAAAAAACAAAAAAACAAAAACATAACTTGTCCACTTTTCTTTCCTTACAAAACTTTACTGGCTTTGATAAAGTTAAATAACATCAGGTTTTAATTAACAATTGAAATACATGTACAACTTATAATTACTTACCTACATATAAAGATTGAACATTTAGGTATTCCACATATTCACCAAACAACGGGAAAAATATATATTTCTTTCATCATCCAATTTGTTATTGATTTGAAACAAGTTTTACAACCAAATCAATGATAGCCAATTTTACATGGCAAGAAAATGTTTTCTGTGGTTGAGAGAGGCCGTAAATTCAACTCCGAACTATTTGTTGTGATTTTCAATAGTGTTGACACAAGTAACTGATAATACATATACCTGTAACCAAATTGTTTTATATATTGTCACATCTGCAGTTTGTATTATTGAAATAAAGTTCAATTGTACAACTGGCAGAATCATAATCAGACTATAGTTAAAATTTTAACTTAACTTTTAAAAAAAAAGGAAAAAGGAAGATTTTCAAGACAGATACTTCATGCTTTTAGTCCAAGACCATCAACCAAACTTAACCAGTTATTTTTTGTTTTTACAGCTACAACAGTATGAACCTCCGACAGATGAACAAGCCCCGGATAGTTAGATATTTCTCCCATGCTGCCCATCCATCTACTGTCATGTCTTCACTACATTGTACATTTAGGACAAGTGCTGTATAGAACGTCGCATCTCACTGATTAGGACAGAGATCATTCATGTGTGTCTGGTGATGGCGTTACAGAACATGGAGCAAGGTGTTTTGTCAGATCAGCTTGCAAGAAAATTGTCAGATGGAGTTCTGTTTTACAATGAAAACTTGGGGAATGAATTATAGCTAAAAATATGCACTAGTATTTTTATGTAGGGCCTCCATTGTCAGACATGCCTTTGTCCATTGTAGTTAGTGTATATGTAAAACTATGGATCCAAAAATGTCTTTCCCTGGTCAATGTGAATTTTGCTTTGCATCAACCAGCATTTTTTTTTTTTTTTTTTTTTGTGAAATACCCAAGTTTTACTTCAGACACAAAACATGTTTCTTCTCACTGTTGCTTTGAAAATATACCTTGCAAGTCACAAACCTAAGGAAGACAATAAGACAATAATTCATGACAGTGATATGAGAAAGTTATTTTGTTCTCAGTTTTTACTACTTAAGAGTATTGATACTTAAAATGTGATAGCATATAGTCATTCTGGCAACAAATCTTGTGCTTGTCAGTTTTATGAAGGACAAATTATTTGTAGGAAGATTACAAATGTGAAAGTTTTTTTTTCAACAACTGACAAGTATAAAACAAGTGAATTTCTGGTCACAATGACTGGCGTCCTCCATATACAAACAGTAACTTCTTAGAAATATACTCGGTTACACTGTACTGTTAGAATAAAAGAGTTATTTCCCTTGTCTGTTGGTAAGGCAGGTTAACAATTTCTGATCTCTCAAAAGACCACAACGTGCACATTCCAGTAATTGGCAGGTCGATACTGAAGTTACACCTACATGTTATTTCCATTCACAGTTGTCAAACACAAAAAAAGGAGAAATAAAAATAGTTCAAAATCTAAATGTACATGTATATTATATGTACAAATGTATATTATTTTATGTAAGGTTAAAACATGATTGTAATTTAATTTTTTGTCTTCTTAGGAAGTTTTATTTCCAATAAATATCATAATTACTTTACATGATGTTTTTGTTATTTTTATGTGAAATATTTGTGAATCAGATTCTACATAACTTTTGTGATTTTGCTGAATCATATGAAATATTGTATCAGGATAAGATATAGAATGAATAACATGCAGACAGAGGTCAGAAAAGCAAATAGCTGATATAACAGTTTTTTTTTTGTTTATTCTGTATCAACTTATAAGCTAAAGCAGAGATTCTTTAAGTCTGTGTCCAGGAGGAGCAGAAATAGTTGTTGTGTACCAGTCATTTTAAAATGGTGGTCAACTCTGCAAGTTTCATGAACATTCCTTCAGGGGCATGTCTTATGTTCTGTCTCCTTAAAATGCCAAATATGTTCTTCGGAACGGTAGAGATGATTTCTGGCATAACAATGTAGGTCATACGACCTCCCCTTTACATGTATACAGAAGATAAAGAATAACACATCATTTTAGTTCTTCTCAGTAGGATACATATTGTGAAGACCATGTATGCCAGTATTAACACCAAATGTCAAAATAAACCGTTTGTATGTTATTGCTAAACAAAATTCCATTTAAATTGTGTAAGTCATACCAAATTCCTTGTAGTGAATTGAGCTCTGTTTCTGGCAGTGTTAATATGTTGTGCTGTTTATTGAAAAACTTTGGTTTTCTTTTTTGGCTCGTCTGATCATATATCCCAGTATATTGAGAGTTATTGTCCTTCGTTCACTGTTGGGTCACATATGATGCTGTGCCAACAACAAATTTTGGTTTTCAGAAACATGGTAGATCAAATGCTTTAGTCATAATTAAACAAAACAAACCATATTCTCTTCTGATGTTGTAACTTCTTGTAAAATGGTGGAAAAGACGATGACTCCTGATGTAAATTCAATTTCCACTATTTATTTTTTGCAACTTTATCTTATCCCCTTAAATAATATACAAACCAAACCCTTTAATAAACATTAAAACTACTTAAATTGATAAAGTCTTTTCCCCACTGTGGATACATGTACACTAGTGGGGTGTGCAAGTACAACAAAAGTACCATAGTCATCGTCAATGAGCTTTTATCAAGCATCTCTGTAGAATAAATTAATAAAATCCTGTTTAAAGTATTCTAAGCAACCACAGCTAAGATGATGAACTGAATGTGATCTAGTGTAGAACACTAGGCAACAGAATAAACAAATAACACACAATATACATTCAAATATAATTTTTATTAATTTTTTTTCTCGTATAAAATCTATATGTTTATTTCAGTCTTAGCATTTTGCTAATTTGTATAACTTAACAAATGTATACAGTACGAAGCTCAAATGATATAAGGGGAGGTAATTTAACAGTTCTACAGTCCATTACTACCGAATCCGAGTGGTAAAACTTATGCCAGGGGTAAAACAGCCTACAATACCTCTAGGGTACAAAGGTGTTTACTCATTCAGAAATGTAGTTTAGGATGCAGAGTAGTCACAAGTGGAAATATAGAGGCCACCAGTAACATAAAAATATAGAGAGGCTAACACGATAAAGTACAACCATACCACAACCCAAGATTAGATATACAAGCTTCAGTTTTAATGGAGGAGTTCCTTTAGCATGACATATAATCTTATTTCCCTTTAAAGAACTGAAAATCTGTTCTTATAGGTATACCATGTCACAGTGTTTATACTTTGTCATAGAGATTATATAATGTGTTCGAAATACATTTTGTTTTGAAATATTTTTCAAACATTATATGCAAAAGTATACATTACACATATCTATGAAGTTTAAATGCATAAATATTGATTATTACATATAACTTACAGTGGCTAGCATCCATAATTACTTGTTGAAATTGGTAAATTGTTAGAGTGAGTTATCTGCTGTACACTATTGGTATAAATATTAAATAGTAATTATCAATTAAGAAATTCTATACTGTTTACAATTTTAATGGAATGTTCTTCCCGTAGTTAAAGCTAGCTCAATAAGATAAACTTTTGACCAGGGTGGATTAGCAACTTAGAATGGTCAAGCTATCCATCTATGAATTCAATGGTCAGTTTAGTGACAAATTTAATAAATTCTTCCTATTATTCCAACCACGAAAATATCAGTGCCCCTAAAAAGTTCAAACTTGAAGTATATACACTTTACATTTCTGGTACATGTATATGTGAGTATTTATGTTACAATTCCTGAATAAAGAGTTGGTTACAGAATGTTTAGAGTATTTTTCAGTACTACTTTTTAAAGACATGAAATATCAGTACATGATATATATACTAATGTTGACCAGGAATAGCACGGATACTATGCTAATTCTTTTCAGTAAGCAGCGGGGGCGGTTGTGGCTTTGACATGGGAAGATGTCTGCCAAGGACGTCGGAAAGGATTAGAAAATCTTGACAGTATCAATGCTTTAACAAAATGTTGTGTTGGTAATTAACCAACTTCTACAAGTAATTGTCCGTCATACTTTTGTTTAATTCAGAGATTTTCAAGAATAGATTGTACACATGCTTATACTGATCCTGACAGTACATAAACTTACACCATTAACATAGCACCATAAAGTTATTCTGTAACATATCAGTCAACAAAAATCTTCATTTCCATTTTATGTTAATTTGTGACTAAAATAGTTTAATTTCATCCAGTAACTGATATATACATTCTAAGGGAGATCACTCCAGAACGACAGGATACCTAACGGCTGTCTACATTAACAAAAGCTTGGTTATACAGTATATAACAAGCTAAAAACAGATGAAAGTGGACTTCACAGAAAATAAAATGTATGGAAAACTTTGAAATATCAACTGGAAAATGCATTTGGTCTACATAGTTGGGGAGTGACTCTGTATAAGAATCAACTGTGAATGATGATGATTTATGATGGGAGGTCTGTACAACCAATGGCTATCTTTATACATAGAATCTTACACTCCAGACTATGTACAGTCAAACAAACACTCATCACTTCACCCTCACATCATACCTAGGCCCGGGATACATTAAACCTTTTATTGTAATCCTCCTGCACCCTCGAATTAGAATGAGTCTCGTATATCAAACACACCTGATATAAATTATGGAAGATTTGCATTTTTTCCTTATAACTATGTACATATGTTTATCGATAAACTCACACGGACGACTTTGATTGGATTATGACAAAACCAGAGACTTAACCTATAATCCTGTAACATCACAAGTCACAGATTGAAATCTGGAGATAAAGCGCAATGTTTTCTAAACCTGAATTCACAGGGCTCCGAAACACCAGCAAACGACTCTGCTTAATGTAGATTGTATTACCACTTTGTATCTCCTGACCTCAACAAATATATAATCATATCCCCAATTTATTTGGCATTTCCAACAAATTCTTGTACTATACATGATGTAATTATTGGAAGATTACATGGCACATTGTGTAAATATCAATACTTCTTCGCATTTGCCCTGTGATTCTAATTATTCATCCATGGGGAGTAACTCTGGAAAGTGAATATTTCAGTAGATTCTCTGCTTCATATGGTTACCATAGTAACACATTTCTATCATGAAATTAAAAAGATGCAAGTTTGGCAGTGTTTAAACAAATAAAAATAGGTATGTTTGTACACATACGCACACATTCATGTTTTATGTAGGTATCACAACATAGTGAATATGACAGAACAGAGCTTTCAATAAAACTCTCCAGACACAAGTGGCATCACAGAAGGCAATCACTATCACAAACATGGAGTCCATTTCCTACTATCTCATTAAACTAGCCTACATTTCTTTGGTATCCGAAATATTTGGCTGGATCTGACTTGCTTATCCTGTCCTCTCTGTTCAAAAAAGATAAATTCTAAAAAAAAGTCAAAATATTCTCATTCAACAATTTAACACAAACAACTTCTGAGGTCTTGAATATTACAACACTTTTTGACCTTGTTTTTATGTTTTGTGTCCAGCAGAGAAAACGTGTTTGTACATAATGAGGACAAAGAGATGGTGGGTGATAACAGCTTCCATACACATACACATTGACCCAAATGTTGACGGTATGTCCATGAAGTGGCAGGCATGATCTCAGTCTCGGCTAGAATGAAAACATTTTCACGTGATGAGGGACCAACATACACGAGATGACATGTCTTCAGAGTCATTTATGTGTTCTGATGGAATATGATTTCTCAAGACAGGTGTCTTTGTGACCAGAGTGACACCTGTCTCCTCAACACAGGTGAACACTGATTTGAGATCATTGATGTGCTACAATGGTAATGACCCTCTAACTGGTCTGGGGTTGTGCAGCACCTGTTTCTCTGGCCTCGGCTTCTGCGGTCTGTTCATCGGTCATCACAGTGACCAAACGTCCGACCTCTTTGCCCACCTCACCAGCCATGTGAAACAAGTTTCCCACCTTGTTGGGGCCTGGAAAGAACAACCAAAGTCACACACTAATGTTATATAAAACACTTGATAATTATGAAACTTCCTAAACAACACATTTTACAACGCACCAACAATAAAAAGACGAACATTTCACTTATAAATATGGAACAAGATAAAAGTACAAGTTTCTGAAAACAAGATGATTCTGAATACAGCAAGAATTCAGAAAAGCAAGTGTTATCATTAAGTATTTGGAACTCAATAAATTACCTTTAATGGATACTGAGAAGAGAGGAAGAAACAAAACTCAATGAGATAGAGAGAGAAGAAAAGAAGAAACCAAACTCAATGAGATAGAGAAAAGAAGAAACAAAACTCAATGAGATAGAGAGAGAAGAAAAGAAGAAACAAAACTCAATGAGATAGAGAGAGAAGAAAAGAAGAAACAAAACTCAATGAGATAGAGAGAGAAGAAAAGAAGAAACAGAACTCAATGAGATAGAGAAGAAAAGAAGAAACAAAACTCAAAGAGATAGAGAGAGAAGAAAAGAAGAAACAAAACTCAATGAGAGAGAGAGAAGAAAAGAAGAAACAAAACTCAATGAGATAGAGAGAGAAGAAAAGAAGAAACAAAACTCAATGAGATAGAGAGAGAAGAAAAGAAGAAACAAAACTCAATGAGATAGAGAAAAAAAAAGAAGAAACAAAACTCAATGAGATAGAGAGAGAAGAAAAGAAGAAACAAAACTCAATGAGATAGAGAAAAGAAGAAACAAAACTCAATGAGATAGAGAGAGAAGAAAAGAAGAAACAAAACTCAATGAGATAGAGAGAGAAGAAAAGAAGAAACAAAACTCAATGAGATAGAGAGAGAAGAAAAGAAGAAACAGAACTCAATGAGATAGAGAAGAAAAGAAGAAACAAAACTCAAAGAGATGAGAGAGAAGAAAAGAAGAAACAAAACTCAATGAGATAGAGAGAGAAGAAAAGAAGAAACAAAACTCAATGAGATAGAGAGAGAAGAAAAGAAGAAACAAAACTCAATGAGATAGAGAGAGAAGAAAAGAAGAAACAAAACTCAATGAGATAGAGAGAGAAGAAAAGAAGAAGAAACAAAACTCAATGAGATAGAGAGAGAAAAAAAGAAGAAACAAAACTCAATGAGATAGAGAGAGAAGAAAAGAAGAAACAAAACTCAATGAGATAGAGAGAGAAGAAAAGAAGAAACAAAACTCAATGAGATAGAGAGAGAAGAAAAGAAGAAACAAATCAAAAAATGAAATAGAGAAGAGAGGAAGAAACAGAACTCAATGAGAAAGAGAGAGAAGAAGACAAAAAGAAGCAAAACTTAATGAGACAAAAGAAGAAGAAACAAAACTCAATTAGATAGAGAGAGAAGAGGAGAGGAAGAAACAGAACTCAATTAGATAGAGAGAGAAGAAGAAACAGAATTAAAAGAGATAGAGAAAGAAGAAGCGAGGAAGACATAGACTTCAATGAGACAGAAACAGAAGAAGACAGGAATAAATAAAACTTATGAGATAGAGAGAAGAAGACAGAAAGAAGCAAAACTTAATGAGACAGATATAAAGAGAGAGAAGAAGAGAGGACGAAACAGAACTCAATGTGACTTAGAAGAAGAAAGGAAGAGAGAGAACTCAATGAGATAGAGAGAAGAAGAGAGGAAGAAACAGAACTCAGTGATATAGTCATTGGCATTTGTACCTCTGGATTTGTCCTCTGTTATACTGCCATTGGGTTCTGATATGATTTCACTGATGTCCCCAACTTCATCTTTACTAGGTGTTTCTGTAAACAACAATATGAAAACTGAGAACTGAGGAATCAATGGGTATGTCAAGGGACTATCACACTATTTAACACTAACTATGACTGGTGATATGATCATGATGATATGACACAATAAATACAATGAATTCCCCAGTGCTGCCACAAGTAAATACATGATGAAAAGTCAGCTGCCATGGGAGATGGTCTGACCTGTTGCAAGTGGCTCTGTGGCTTTTTAGGCAAGACCGTGATTGATACTGCTATAACAGGTGGTATTTCTCAAGGGTAACTGCTAGCTAAGGAGATGTGGAAACAAGGGTATGTATGTACTGACCTGTTGTATGACTGTGACCATTCATCTGAGGGGTGGACTCCAGCTGAGGGCTGAACCTGTACCGAGGGGGTGGGGGCTGCTGAATGTCAGATTCTGTGGAGGAGGGGGTGGTAGGCATGGATGAACCTACACTTTGCTCCTGTGTCGGCTGAAAAGGTGAGAATGAAATTAACACCAGTATTATTATACATTCCTTTGATCATTTAAATTGTCATATACATATCTGGGAAAATATTGCACACTGAAACAATTTCCAAATTCTGTACTTGATACTGTTGAGTGAGACAGCATTTCATTAACTATATAATGTTCATCTAACCTTCATTTTATGAACAATTACAACTAATGTGAATCATTCTCTTAACATTCAAGCTGTAGAAACATGAATATCAGTAAAATTAGAGTAAAAGTAACTTTCACAATTAAAACTTCATCATACAAGACATGCTTGATGAAGTTCTCACCATCACTGAACGGTGTCTATGTAAATTCAACCACCATGTTAACTACAGCCACAAGTTCATTCTGTAGAAAACTGGAGACATCTACATACCAACTAATGAAGGAATCAATGTTAGAATATCTGTAGGACCATAACATTTGCTAGTAATCTATGAATGAGCCTGACTCACCTGGTCCAGGAGCTGTTTGAGGCGTGTCAATTGGGCCTCCAGTTGCTGGTTGTGATCCTCTAGAATCTTCATACGTGACTCCAGACGACCTTTGTGTTGACGAAGTAACTTGGCTTCAGCAATCATTTCAGCATCCATGTCAACATTGCTGTTATTGTCATCCTCCACTTCCTCTAGTCCATTCCCATTTTCTCGCAGTTCATTGGCTTGTTTCAGCCGGTCATACTCTTGCTGTAGTGTCCTGCAAATCAAGATCAATAAAATGTTTGCATCAAAGTAGGTGTCAATATAATGTTTGCACCAAAGCCATGGTCAATGTTATTTGTGTACCAAAGTCACTATCATGGAAATGGTTAAATGAAAGTCATGGTCAACGTAATGTTTACACCAAAATCAATGTCAAAGAAATGTTTGTTCCCATTAAGATCAGTATACCAAACTCATCATGATGAACAAAATTGAATAGAAAAATGCTATTGAAAAGTTTATCAGTTATAGAGATATATGACAATAAATTTGCACTGAAGTAATTATATAAGATCTGGTAACATCATTTTACCTGATTAGATAGAAGCTCAGGAAAAAAATTAATTGATACAAACCAGATATATCTTGCAATTTTTACTGGTAACTTTCTGCCCTTGTCACAAAACAAGGTAAATGTAAACAACAGAAAACTAGACACCCTGAACACTCCATGACAAACAATTTCCCAAAAAATCAATAATCTTGACTCTCTTTACCAAGACCTGTCTGCAAGCCTTGACACACATGGGGTTAAGAGGTAGTAAGGTCACACTTACTTGTTTTCCTCCTCGAGATCCTTGATCATGGCCTCCAGTTCCGACTTCTGGTCCGAATCGACTGCCATCATGATCTGCATTGGACTCTTCAGCTACAACGGTACAAGGATGACAGTTGCTTACCTCATACACACACGACCAGTGCTTACATCATTTGTGACTCACGTATTAGTCAGTACTGCACAATATAAAATCAATCGTTAAATATCTATGTAAATGAAAACGTGCTTTTAACACTCTATATTGCCCAATCTTTGTATTTCTGTGTAGACATGTACATGCTATTGATTTGTTCCTCTCAGTTGACTCGGATATGCAGAAATGCTTCTTGATTTTTTTTGTCATTCAGCCAAAGTTGAGAAACGCTATCAATCTTGCATGAATGATTTTACGGAGATCCAGGTGAAGCATGCATCACACGTACATACAATGTTGTTCTGAACTCCAACAAAAAGTAGATAAATCCAGGTCTGAGACCAGCATTATCTGATCGTCTTAATGACCTAATGCTATAGCACTGACGATCCATTAAACACATACATACCGTATGGGAAGTGTTTCCATTCAGACTTTGGCAGTACTGGGCAATCAAATTATGTTCATCATCACTGCAAAAGAGAGATAATTTAATAAAAAAATAATCTGATAAAACAAAACCCAAAACAAACAAACAAACAAACAAACAAACAAACAAACTTACTTTTATTGGATAACATTAACTGTTCTAAAACAATGTTATCTTTTCAAATTGATACTAAGTAAAACTATACACAGAATGGTATCTTGTAACCCAGGGATGGCTTGGGTACCAAATGTGTTAAGTACTGAAAGCGAGTTGATGTGATGCCTCCAATTGAAGATCAGACAGTCTAGTAAATCTTGTCTACAATGATTTACCCTAATGCTTCTATATATAGAATATAACAAGGTGAATCGCCAGCCAATCGGCACAAAACAATTCCCCTCCCAAAACAATTACAACACGTTCAAGTCAGTTGGGAAGCAGACATGATGATTCCATACTCAACTAATCTAACTGCTGAATGGCCAGGAATCTAATGTGCAGACTACTGCATTGTTATTACCAATAACATGTGCTCGCTTATTCTGATTTGGATCAAATTGTTTCAAAACAGAAAAAGAAAAATTAAGATCAATATCTCTGGCATCTTCATGGCGACACATTCAAATAAACAGCGATCTTAATAAAATCTTAAGGAACAAACTGCTTTAGCAGTAAACAGAAATTGCATGCCGCTTCTAAAAATTTGCATTTTAAAGTCGTTTGGGAAGAGAAAAACACATACAAATACCTATAATCTGAAAAACTTAAACAAAAACCCGCAATCTGAATCGGAGAGTGAAATAAGATATTGCAGTGAAAGCAACAATAAAAATATGTCACTGCTCCCATGAGACACTTCCTGCCTGCGTAGTTCAAGTGATTATTTCAGTGTTCACAAATGGTTGTGATTTCCAAAGTAATTATGCTAAAGTCGACTAGACATAAAAGCTCTGTGTTTAGTGATCTTTTATTTATGCTGGTAAGCCTCTAGGAAATCCATATGTTTTAAAAGAAATGCTGTACACACTGGAAGTTGTACTTGATGAAAAAGAAAAGACAATAGCTGGTGTATCAGGCACATATATATATATATATATATATACTTACGAGTCGGGTGTGGAGGACGCCTGTCTTTGTTCCACTTCTGCCAACCTACAACAATTCATATACATCATCATCTTTTACATTAAAACAATATAATTTTTTATCCTTTAGCACTACTTAAAACTGATTTCAGTTCCTGCGTTGTTCTACAGCCCGTGGTATACGACACACTGTGTGCCCACGGCGACTTAGTTCTACCAGGTAACCTAGTGCACTATTTGACACAGTCTTCTTGGTCAGGGACAGTATTACGTGTAGTAGTAGTATCATGACTGCTGGTACGAAAACTGGGTAATAAAGACACCATTACATGCTTGTCTGAGCGCTAGAAACTGCACTAGATACCGAATGATGTCATTGGCTGATACTGAACATGAAGTAAGATATCACTGCGACTGAAGAAGGAATGATGTCACTGGTGATACTATTTTCATGATGATGATACATCTTTCTGTTTATAAAACACAATCAATATTTAGGTGAAGCTCATCTGAGGAAAGAAGATGACATGAAGGTTTAATTATATTATTTCCAGGATAAAAGAGTTCGAATTGTAAGAGTTATTGATTATCAGGACTAATGCTCCCTCCAGTTCATTTGAGACATCACTCGTAAGCATTCCGCTCAGACACAGCACTTAAGCATATGCTTGGTTTAGTATGGCATTTGCAGTGTCGAAAGATACTGGTAGAGTCAGAAATCATCGCTGTTTATTGCCGAGACAAAGGCTTGATGATAGGCTGCAAATTTGGCAATGATGGAATTCTACACAGAAAGCCATATTCTAGGTGTAATAAACAAAGCACAGCCCAATCAATAATCTACATCTACACTTTTAATGCATTTTCTAATAGAATAGATTTACTTGCTTGCCATGCAATGCTAGACAATCATCATACATTTTCTAGCAGAATTTAATTTTTTTTTCGCACAGAAAACACCTTGTTGATGCACAGATCCCCCAAACCATTAACTTTGGACTAAAATGGCAGGATGGTGTGACTGTCTGCTTCAGGGCAGTCTCTAAAGTGTTAGTTACCAGCACTTTAAAACAAAAGTCTCTTTTTTTCTTCAAATGCACATTGCTATTTAAGATTGCATCATTGAACTCTGAAAGTCAGTCATTCCATTAAAGGTTGACAATGTCGTGCCAAACAGCTATCTGAAACGGTTTCTGTGGGCTGCCTATCACCACGTTTCGCAGAAATGAGCAAAAACACTTGAAAATCAATAAGTGTTTGCTGAAAAGGTGAAAAATGTCAAATAAACCAACATTTACGAAATAAAACATCTAGGTTTTGGTTTTTCCTTATTTCCTGGAGAAAATAAGATATGGTATTGAAAAAAGACGGGCTTCAACAACCTAAGAAATGAAATAGCGTTCATAGACATGAACATGAAAGTTTTATGGAGATTTGAGCTTTTGATAATTCATCAATTAAAATTTTGAATTCTTAAAATAAATGTAATCACAAATTAAGTCTTAATATTAAACACGATAACCATAGACATATATGTGTTTAGCATAATCATAAACATATCATCATTACCAGGTAAATTGGTTATCTATAATTACAACTTAATTGAGTTTGAATTAGAAAAGTTATTTCAAAATCAATACTGGGGCACCTAGAATAGATTTTTCACAAACTGTAAAAAAAAAAACATTCCATAACATCAGTATGAAGAGGTTATGATCATCATTAGAAGTATGTTTTGAAACCAGTCAGAAATACATATTACTGGACAATCTCCATAAAAAATTCATTGAAATCCATTTCATAGCAGAATCTAAGTTCAAAACAGATTTTCAAGATGGCAACCATGGTCTTTGGCTTTAGTAAACAAAAAAATCTTTTTTAAAGATTAAAATTGTCTTTTGAGAAAATTGTTTAATTCCATGATGGATACAATCAGAAACACATGTTTTGTAAATAAAATTAGACATGCACAACTTCTGTGTTAGTACTTCTAACATGGTCTACATTACAAAGATTTCTAACAGGAAAGAAAATATTTGCAGAAGATAATGATTTTCATCATCCAATCAGCATTCAACACCGTAAATTAATTGCATCGTAACTTGGGTGTCTGGCACTGTAATATAAGAAGCCAAATAGCTGCCATGCTTGATGCTGAAATGTCGGTCAATAGTGATTATAGTTAAACATTCAGAAATCTCACAATTTTCTAACAAATTTGTTTTTCACATCCATGCCTGTATCAAGATAATCAATCACTTACGAAAATACACCATTGTTGACATGTTGGAACGTGGATTTTTTTTCCTGATGTACACGATATTAACAATTAAATTTGTTCTTTGTTACTTCTTCCTTCCAGGAACCAATGAATCCAAACTACATTTCATTTTTTTCCTTTTCATTTTTATTTGTGGGGTGGGGGTTAGAGGTAGGGGTATATTCAGCATGTTATTATTTTCTTTAATAAATAATTACAGAAAAAGTTTTTAAAAAAGAAATGAAAATCAACTGAATTGGTTCCAAGGCAAAATGTAATACCTTGGCTTCTTGAAATAAATAAATAAATAAATAAATAAATAAATAAATAAATACATAAATAAATAAATAAATAAATAAATAAATAAATAAAGTTCATGTAAGGCTATAATTCTGAACAAAAAAACAGTCAAAAGTATTTCATGGACATGGTAAGTTAGAAATCGTGTTACAGGACAGTGGCAGTGAGCAGACAGCAGTCATGTATTATTGATGTGGATAGAGTTTCCAGGACCATCATTAACAAACAACGGAGGTGTTTACATCACCAGCCTATTATCACCTTCTCTCAGACAGAACCTTCTTAGGTTATATAGATACAATACATCAATTCTCTACCTCCATTTACTCCATACGTTTACTACAACAAACTGAAATCTGATTCTCCCCTTTGCAAAATTCGATTTCAGAACAAATTGACCTACTGAAGCTGTAGAGTTTTCACCTCTTTTTTTGAAGCTTCCTTTGTACATACAAAAATTTTTTTCTCAACTTTTTCAATGTTGTGAATATTTACTTTGAATTTTACTTTTTTTTCATGAATCAATACAATATATATATATATGTAGTGTACCTACCCAGAATAAATACATCCTGGGAGAGTAAATAGAAGATTAATGGCTTAAATTTCTCTGAAAACTTGGATATCCAGAAGAAATATGTGAACTTAATGGAATCATCAAAAAAACAGAAGATAATTTCTTTGGCATCAGATGTCGGTCATTTGGGATCACAAAATAAACAAATTTTAGAGAGATAATTCTGATGTTATGGAAGACAGATAAACAATAGATATGGTAGGTACAAAAACTTACTGAATCATCCTTGACTAAAAACAATGTTAGAGAGCAAAAACATATCAAATATAACACTTACCTGTTTGCATAAAGTTCAAGTCGGGAATGCATGTCTTGTGATGATATACTATGTTGGGGAGATGGTGAAGGACTGAAAAAAACAGAAAATATTTAAATTTACGAATTCTAACTGTTATTCAATGAATATTCAACTTCCTGACAGGATGTTGATGATAAACAAACATTAAGCATCTTTTGACATTAACCAAGTATTTCCAACTCAATTTAATATCAAACACAAAACAATGCCACAATACCAATATCATAGCCATGTTACTCAACTATATAACTAACAGAATGTTTTGAAAAATCTCAGGTCCTCTACAAATAAAAAAATTAATATCAAACAATTAGGAAAGACTTGAAGATTCATCCATCTGGGAAAAAATAATCTGTTATGTAACATTTGCTTTAAATAAATATATTTTCTCTCGTTACAGGTAGAAAATATTCCTATTTATAGCCACTGCATCAAGTATGGGACATTTCTATAACAGGAAAATCCATCAATTTGTCATAAGGCTTAGGTTCTGGTGAACCAATAACCGATATACAATCCCTGACAAAACTTCCAACACATCAGTTTCATTATTCTGAGCAGTACTTGATTTCTCACCAGTGAATGAAAGGCAAACTTAACTTTCGGCCTCTAGTTGTCAGAATGACAATGTCCAGAGTGAGTGTTGAAATCCAGACGACGACTGACCAACCTATCCTCGCTGACAAAACAAACAGTATCAAGGGTAAGGGGTATCCTATTTAGTTTTGTCCGTGATACACAGAATCACATCTATTAAACGATCACAGTGTCATTGATTGTCCAAGAGGACGGTTCCAGACTGGTCCAAAACCCATTACAGATAGACAACTGACAGTGGAACGGCTAGTCTGGCACCAACGAATCGGTCAAAGCTTGTATAAATATGGCATGCTATCACACTTAATACACCAGGTAATGATCTGGCGCCAAAAAGCAATCAGTTGGAGGAGGTTTACTGTCACGATTACGACAACAGGTGCCCCGCTGCGATCTTCCGTCACGTCCCAAGATACCCTATCTACTGCGGATCATGCAGAGTAAATGGTAAAGCTGCGAAGTGGATTTACACCATAGCGGTAGATCTGTACAGTCAACTGTTTAGGGTCCTGTAGGAATACCATCAAAGCCTCCCAGATTCTGGAGTCATGCCAAGCCAAACCCTCGCTTCTGACAACTTACCGTAATTAGTATCTACCAACTGCAATTTACGCTCTCATCAAATGGAGAAAAATTGAGACTGTACGATCAATATCAGTCAGGGCTGTTAAAGTTTCCTAGAAACACCCTACGAGGCTATACATCAAGCGCTGTGGGATAACTATACAGAGATAGGAGAGACTAGTATGGAGGAACACAAATACCCTTATTGGGAGAGAAAGTGATGAGCACCACACAATGGATCACCTGATGGACGTACTGCGTATAAATGATTTCTCTGTGTCGTCGGGCGAACGCATTATTCTGCCATATCAGGAAAATGGACGTTAACAAAAACAATGTCTCCTACATATATTGATAAAACTGTTTCTACTGCCGTTAGTCTTCCCTCCCGGACGTGTCAGTCTGCAATCTATAGAGTGTAGATACATGACTTTTTCTGACCATAATGGTGACAGATACATTCTCCTAGTTTTATAAATGAATATTTCGATGGTTTTTTTTTTTTATGAAGTTTAGAAAATCTACTTTGCTATAAAACTGAAGTAGGGCTACACATGCAAAATCTCCATCAATGTCACTTAGTAAATGCTCTGCAGAAACATGACAAATAAGCCTAAACACACAAGAGATATACAGAATGTCTGCATGCACTCGATCATCTTGTGCTGAAGTATACCATCTTAGCTGTTTGATCTTGTCTGATATTTTTATAAAAAAAGAACAAACACTTCCCACAAAGATTTAACATCAAATGTGTCTGTCTGATTTCTGATATACAAGTTATCAATAAGTAAATAATGATTTCTGATATACAAATTTTAATTAAGTACATATATAAATATCACAAAATGAAATTTAAGCAATGAACATATGGCTGGATTCGTCTTTATTTATGAAAACCTAAAAAAGAACTCACTTTTTCAAACATTGATTCATTTTCATAAAATAATTAAGAAGTTTTAACTGTTTCTATGGAAGCTGAGATTTTGTATTATCATCTAACAACATGCAGTTAGAAAACTGCCTGCTGAAGATGGCAGGAGGATGCAGTCTTGAGACTCTGAAGCTTGTAACATTTATAAAACATGATGGTATTGATTAGCGCTAACAAAACAACATCTGTAATGGTACCTGTGAATAGTAAGAATTCCCATAATCCTGGAGAGTTTTCTCCTTGTAGAATTCCTACACAACCCGTAGAAATCCAGCGGTTGGTAGCTTTCAGTGTGAAATTCAAGAGAAACTGGTGTCACATCCAAAAAACGACGAAATGGCGCCTCAATAAATGTTTAGTGTCTACGGAATTAACTGCGTAGTTTCTAAACCAATCGAAAGAAAAGAATTGTTTAAGCCTTGATGTTGTCGATGACACGAGGTTTTTGTGACATATGACTCAAGTATAAATGCCGGTAACCTCAGCAATCAATGGAGTCACCGATAGTGAACTCCCTGAGTGAGTTTTGTTATCCTAGCTGAGTGCAGGTGGCGTAAAGTTGGCAATTTTGACTACCAGTATAGTAGAGCTGAGTGCAGGTTAAATAAAATTTGGTAATTCTGGCTCTCCTATTGGATGTTTCCTGCTCCTTATAAGGTTATAAGATCAGTCAACCTTTATATTGAAGTCTTGAAGCCAACCACTGATAAACAAAAATCAGTTTTCCGTGAAATCGAGACAGAAGATGACAATACCTAACCACAATATAGGTTCAATCTTGTGCTCATTTACAAATCCACGATTCCTCAAAATTTTGAAGATGTTCTCACCATCAAAACTACAGTCTATACGGTGGCTTGAAATCTTGGCAAGAGACAGCACAATAGAGATATCTTCTGGTCTCCAGTGATAAAACAGCTGAAATCTAATCTCTTAGAATTCCGAGACACTTTCCATGACAACCTATGTGTAAGAAATGGTTTGTGGGAGATCTAGGTAGCAGGCGTGAACACTGTTCCTCCTATTGTATAAACATCACTAACTGTGAGGAATTCCGAGATCAATTGAGAATGAAGTATCAGTAAAATGCTTGTAGAGAAATCAGGGTAATTAATGGTACCAGAATTGATCAATATATACTGAACGGGTGAGCAGTATGGTGATACCACGGGCTATACTTCAAATTCTCTACCAGTCATTGATCGACGACGCATATTAATCAGTCATGCATCTCGCTCAAAACACATCCCCGCTCTCTTTCTGTGACGTGACTACCTGTTGAAGAAGGGCAGTGTCTGATCAGGTGATGTGTCATTAGCTAGGCGACAGAGTATGTTATTAACACAGAAATAAAAAGCTAGGATGCTGCCGACACAGACAAATGGCAGACATATCCATGTATGGTATCAACACCCTCCCTTGATCTTTATCTTCATGTAGTTACAATCGTCTTGGAGAATTTAGGTTTATCTATTGTATGCAGGATTACAATCAACCTATGTAGGTCATCACAAGATTCAGTTACCATAACAACACTTTTATTTTTTTTGGTTCAGATTTCTGTTTTTTTTTTTTTTTTTTAATATTATTATATAATTTACAATCTTCTTACTATCAACAGTCACCAACAAATTATCGTTATTTAAAACAATTCTAAATAAACCATGCAGTTCAATATCACGTTTGCTGTCTGTCATTTATTACATCGTGTGATCAGAGTTCAGCCTTCTCTATGATACAATATCTCACAGCCTGATTCTGCAACATTCAACTAGCATTACAGAAACTATTTTGCGTTCCGAGATATAAGAAAGCTATTTGATCTCATGTCTAAACATAGCCATTAAGACTGTGTGACCCTGTCTGGAACTATTACAGTATATTGACGAATTTACTTATTTTACAACAAACACGAAACAAAGATATTTTAACTTATTCTAATCAAAATTGGTAGCTGACTGCAAGCCTAAGTGTGGGAGAAGACAAGAGTACCAGGGAAAAACTCACTTGGGTGGGCAGGTGACTCCTTACATTTTCACAACATAAGGGGGAAATGAACCACATAGAGCTAGATGTGTAACTATATTACCACTGCACCGACCGACCACCCAAGAATTGAACAAAGAAATAAACAGAAAAGTGGGAAAAAGTTTTTTTTTCAGTTTCATAATCATTTTTGTCAGCATAAGCATATTAAAATTTCATATTCCTTTACCAACAAATGCCTTATCTAAAGGCATAGCAATATCATCAATTTCTATCAGCTAGTTTGTACGTAATCAGTACCCTACATCATGTATGCTGTATTGATTAAACAGTTTCTCTTCAAAATTTGGCCTCCACTACAATGTTACAATAAAAAAAATCTGTTATATATTCTCCCTATTATGTACATTTAACAGCTAAACAATCTTAAAACGCATCTATTATTTATCAATGTGTCTCGCGATAAAAAACTTGTCCTCTGTCTACTAACTGTAAAATACCACATCAAGCGATACAAGCTCTCCGGAGGACTGTATTCACAAACAGGTACGATGTGGCCAATGAATGATTGATGCTGCATTGGCTACTGATGCTGACACACCTGCATAAGTCAACTGATGATCAGCCTCATCTGTGCTACAATCTAATACCTAACTCGTTATCCGCGCTCGTTATCTGTCACGTCACCCACACAATCATGAATTGTTAATTTCATCCCGATACATTTGTTTTCTTTCTGTTGTTTAGAAGACTTTGAGATCCATTTTGTTGTGTGCCACACGATTGTTGACACTTTGTCTGCACCAGGAGACTAGACACATTTTTTTTATACCTCAAGCACCATAAACAGACTTAGTAGAACTAATCGACTAATGGCTTTGTATGGCAGGATTATCCAAAGTAGAAAATCAGGTTTTCTCTGTCAGACATTGTATGTCAGTCATTATCAAACAGCACTTTGTTGCCAGCATCCAGAGACAGGCTGTACAATGACTTTCTACCCTTTCTAAGCTTTCTAGATATTAACATATATCGCAGTGACTGGAGGGTCTCATTCTTTAGCAAAAAAATTTTACTCGTCATAAGACCTTTATTCCATTTCTAACAAGAGGCCTAGCAGCCTTGATGGTCACCAGAGATAAGCAATATTAAATATAAAGGTAAAAGGAAAGTTATCAAGTGTCATGAAACAGAAACTGTGACACTGAATTAAAGCCAGTGTCTATACATGCATACCAACAAAACTGTCATCTGATACCAATAATTCTAATAAAGTTATTTCCAGTGGGATGTAACCAACGTTACGTTCAAAAATGCAATTTTTTCTATGAAAATTATAGTAAAGTCTAAAACAATATTCCTCCCCAGGAAGAAATGTGAGACTCATTTTGGTAATTAAAGCATCTTAAGATTTTGAAATTTTAGTCAATTTGACTTTTTTCGGCCCTGCCTAGGGGTCAGTCAGGATCAAAATGGGCATACCGTCTGGCCGTCACCCTTCACTTATGATTCTAACCAAGTTCGAAATATTTTCAATTGAAATTAAACAAATCATGCTCAAAAATCTTGTTTTCCTACGTAAACTGTGGTAAACTTTACCCTCTCCGCACATTGAAATGTGAGATCCTGGGGCCGTGAAATTCACAAATTTGGTTAAGCACCTTAAGATACTTCCATTCATGAAGAGTATTTAATTCTACCATATCTGGGTCTTGAGAAGAATATTTTGAAATTTAAGTCAATTTGACCCGTTTTGGCCCCGAGAGACTGTATAATTCACAATTTTGGTCTATCTAAGGCCAGGGAAGGTTTCTGCAAAATTTCGCTGAAATCAAATCAGATGTTGTTGAGAGTCAAAAGTGTTTAACAGACACACAACGTCAGTTGAAGGGTATTAGAATACGTCACCATGAGACTTTGACCTAAATACACTTTAAGAAGGTCATTTCCAATGAAAAGAATTTCCAGTTACACTATTAATTTACATATGTGTAAAGATGTTGTTTGTATTGTTAAATTTTAACAAGTGGCCCTTGGGTATTAAAGGTGACCTGAGTCACAATTAAGCTACACTAGTGGTCATGTCATTACAATTTTTTGTAAGATTCCCGATCAATACAGACTTTATGCCATCTTACATTAGCAATGTAAGATAGCATAACTTACCCCTCTTTAGTTATATAACCCAATTTCCAATACCAAGATATGACTGTAAAGGACACATCTTTGCTGTTCACATCCATGTCATTGAATTTTTTATCAAGACAATGTGAAAATAAGAAAAAATAATTTTTTATAAAAATTTCTATATCCTGCCATACTTTTATAAATTTGACAATAAACATTAATTTAATCTACTTTCCAAAATTCTTTTTTAACTTTCTTTTAACTCAACCAGATTCTTTTCTCTCATATAAAAACCCAGAACTTTCCAGACAAATAATTTTGGGAGCTGTAGGATAAGACTTTTTTAGGGATGATTTCAAAGATGGAAGGAGTTTTTTAACAACTAGATGTCAGTCAGATAATGTCTGTTTTAACATGAGACTTGTAATGGAGTAGGAAGCAACCCTAAGAAGTTCCAGTCTATAAGTATATAAGTAGTACTGGTCTAAAAGACATCTGGAGTATCTGTAACGTCAGATCAATAACAGACTATTTCCTGGCTATTGAGAATGATGTTGCATCGGGACACACTAATTACAGGAACAGTGCACCTGTACCCTCAAAGTACCATTCACCCTCCAGTCATAAACTTAACAGTGCTATAATATCCCTGTTAGCCAGTTAAAAGTGGATCAGGAATAAAACGACACCTGCATCGGTTGTATTTGTAAACACACAGGGACAAAAAATATACTCCCAGGTTGATGATACTTTGAAGCCAAGTAGTCAATTACAAACATTTTTTATCTCAAAAGTCTTTATCAATTCTGTCAAACTATTTTCTACAACAGTATACTAAAAATAAAATATCAATTCAGCAGGCAAAACTCATTAACACCAAGAGACCTAGAGTTTAGTTCAATACCGGCAAGTGGTTATGTTTGATGCAAAATTTCTGAAGCAAGTTTATCGTTAACCAGTACTGCATTGCACTCTTAGATAAGGGTGTGACAGCACTTTCTCAGAAGTACAAACACAGAACAGTGCTTTAGGTGCAAAGGACAACATCTTTCAGTGTCCAAAAAAAGCAAGACTTGAACTGACTTGGACTGACAGAGTTTACCAGGAGCGTATTTATATATAATAGGCAGGCTAGTCTGTATAATCAAGATCAGACTGTACCAAAACAGACCATGCTGTCTGTCATGTGGGGACACAGTAAGTAAGAACGGCAGAGTCTGCGGCCTGACAGATTTCGCCATGAACCACTTCATCTTGGCTTTAAAGTACAGTAATAAATGTCTGATATGAAACCTTCTGGGATTCAGCAATTTCACTGGATTAGACAGAATGTCAGATTTAACATATCATATATTAGAAACATAACTTCTGTTGTATGTATGTGTCGTATATTTGAGGATACCTGTGGGCTGAGATGAGAGTCAGTTTCATTCAACTGCTTTTAAGGGCTTTATCAGTTAGATGGGTCACAGTACCATTTTTCATGAAACATTTTGTTCAATCGATATAAGATCTATGCTTCTTGATAAGCCCACTTATTTAGTATTGAAGCTAATACCATCTCAACTGTCT